>NC_092046.1:135542025-135847100 GCF_003086295.3 Arachis hypogaea
CTCTTAAATGGAGTATATCTTGAGCTACAAAGCTCCAAATGAGGTGATTCTAACGGCATTTGAAAGTAGACATCCAGAGCTTTCCAACCATATATCATAGTATGGGATTGGCATTCATTTGAAGCTTCAAGAGCTGGCTTCATTTAGAGCTTCAGAATCTGAGCACGTTGGCAACGCTGGAAACAAGGGCGTTTTCACCAAAAACGTGTGCGATTTTGGCAGCCTGACCCTGTCTTCTTCAAACGAGCATAACTTGAGTTATAGAGATCCAAATTGAGTGATTCCAGTTGCGTTGGAAAGCTGACATTCAGAACTTTCCAACCATATATAATAGTCTATAGTTAAGCATGAAATGGAAGCTCGAATCAGAGTCATCTTTAGGCCCCAAAAACAAGAAAATGAGGTTGAAATTCAAGGAAGCATGAATGAGCCTTGGAGGGAAGCAACGAGCACGTTGCCAACGTGCCAACAAGGGGGCGTGTTTGAGGACAACGCCAGCCTCATGTTTCAGCCTTGGGAGGCTTGGCACGTTGCCAACTTGGGAAGAGAGGGGCGTGTTCAGCAACAACTTCAACAAACTTGGCAGCCTAACCTTACCTTCTTTGAGGAAGCATAACTTGAGCTAGAAAAATCCAATTGAGATGATTCCAAGTGCATTATAAAGAAGACACTCTGAGCTTTCCAATGATGTATGATAGTCTATATTAAAGCAGAGGATTGACACTCAAATTCTGGGCAACATTAAGCATGAAAGTAGGGTCAAGAAGAAGAGAACCAAGTTGTTAGCAACAACTTGGGCTAACAACGCCCAGCACCAAGCCACCAGCCCAGGACAATCACAAGCACGTTGCCAACGTGCTACAACACTGGTGTGTTTGCCAGTAACGCCCCTCAATGGGCCAGAATTGATGACAACTTGCTCTGCTTCCTCTGTTCCTCATAAAGGCCAGCAACTTCTTCCATTGAGCCAGGAATTCAACAAAGAGAAAGCCCACATTGCTAGCCCAAATTAAAGATCTCTGAAGGAGTTTTAGGAGTAGTATAAATAGAGAAAAGTTTGATACTTAGAGCGACTTTCACTTTTACTTTTTTTACTTTTTGCTTTGAACTTGTTTTGGGACTTTTTGGACACTTAGACATTTTCTAGCATTTTCTATTCTTCACTGCTTCTCAACCATATTCTGTTTTGTTTTCTTCTTGCAACTTTGAATTTTAGTTTTAAGAACTTCTTCTTCTTCTTCATTCTTCTCTACACTTAGTTTAATTTTCATCTATTGCAATTGTTGTTGAAATTGGAGCTATGATTCACTAAACCCCACTTTCATTAGGGGGAAGAGCTCTGTTTGTTTGAATGAGTTGATAACTTTTCTTTTCCTTCTCAATTCAAGTGGTTCATCTAAAAGGAAACTCTTGTTCTTCATAGATTCAATCACCATCGAGAGAGGGATTAATCTATATGAATTATGTAGTGAATTTGAGAAAGGAGCTACATAACTCAGTTTAGAGTTCATCCTTTCATGATTTCCTTGATCAATACACTTTGGTTGGTATGTGAGATGTAACCTCCCTTAGTTGAGATTCTGGAAGTTGTGTGGCTTGGATTAGGAATTGAACTTCATCTCTTCTCATGAACAATTAGATCACGAGAGTGGCAATTGGTTGTGTTGAGAGAAATTGAGTTACCAAGAGATTGGGACTCAATTACCCACAATTTGCCATGGATCTATACCCATGATTGAGAAGGAATTGATCAACATCAATTCATGAGAATTTGCATCTCTGATCCCTAATGATCCTTTCCATCATTAATTCTCATTTCTTTTGCTCTTTAGTTGTTTGAATACCCATTACCCAATTCCCTTCTACATTCTTGCAATTTATTATTCTTGTCATTTACATTCTGTTTCTCTATTTCTTGCTATTTACTCTTTTGTTCTTTAAGATTCAGCAATCTTTACTTTCTTGCAATCTATTTTAAATGTCATTTAAGTTTCTTGCATTTTAAGTTTCAGTTATTTACTTTCATTTTCTTTCTATATTCTAGTTCTTTAAATTCCTTGCCATTTAAATTCTTGCAATTATGTTCAAAAATCACAAATCCCATGAAATCAAAACCATGTTTGCTTGACTAAATCTACCATTTAACTAAAGTTTCTTAATCTACCAATCTCCGTAGGATCGACCTCACTCTTAGTGAGTTTTATTACTTGATACGACCCGGTATACTTGCCGGTAATTACGTGAAATTTAATCTTTTACGTATCATGCATCTTGCTGGGCTGATGCCCTTAAGATCACTTATGGACCACCCAAGAGCTGTCTTGTGTGTCCTTAGCACTTGAAGTAGTGCTTCCTCTTCCAGTGGATTTAAAGCAGAGCTTATGATCACCAGAAAAGTTTCACCTTCTCGCAGAAATGCATATTTCAGGGATGGTGGTAGTGGTTTGAGCTCGAGTTTAGGAGGTTCCTCCTCTTCCTGAGGAAGTTTTAGAGGCTCTTTCAATTCCTCTGAATCCTCCAGATCAGGCTGAACATCTTTAAAGATGTCTTCTAGTTCTGATTCGAGACTCTCAACCATGTTGATCTCCTCTACTAAAAAGTCAATAAGATCAACTTTCATGCAGTCTTTTGGTGTGGCTAGATGCTGCATGGCTTTGACAGCATTTAACTTAAACTCATCTTCATTGACTCTCAGGGTTACTTCCCCCTTTTGGACATCAATGAGAGTTCGTCCAGTTGCTAGGAAAGGTCTTCCTAGAATGAGAGTAGCACTCTTGTGCTCCTCCATTTCCAGCACCACAAAGTCAGTGGGAAAGGCGAATGGCCCAACCCTGACAATCATGTCTTCAATCACGCCTGATGGGTATTTAATGGACCCATCAGCAAGTTGGAGACATATCCGGGTTGGTTTGACTTCCTCAGTTAAACCAAGCTTTCTGATAGTGGATGCAGGTATTAGATTGATGCTTGCTCCAAGATCACATAAAGCTGTCTTGGTGTAGTTACCCTCTAATGTGCATGGTATCATAAAGCTCCCGGGATCTTTAAGCTTTTCTGGGAAGCTTTTCAGAATGACTGCACTGCATTCTTCAGTGAGGAGAACTCTTTCAGTTTCTCTCCAATCCTTCTTATGACTCAAGATCTCATTCATGAACTTGGCATAAGAGGGTATTTGCTCAAGTGCCTCTGCAAACGGAATCTTTATTTCAAGAGTCCTGAGATAGTCTACAAAGTGGGCAAATTGCTTATCCTGCTTCTCTTGGCAGAGTTTTTGAGGATAAGGCATCTTGGCTTTGTATTCCTCAACCTTAATTGCTGCAGGTTTATTTCCTACAGAGGTGGTTGGAGAAGCCTTTTTAGAGGGGTTGTTATCAGCACTTGTGTGTGTCTGATCCCTCACTGGCATTTGAATGCCAGGGTTAGAAGCTTGATTGGCATTAGACACCAACTTCTTACCTGTTTCTAGCGTTTGAACGCCAGAACTGAGCCTCCATTGGGCGTTTGACACCAACTCCTTGCCTGTTTCTGGCGTTTGAATGCCAGAACTGAGCATGGGTTGGGCGTTTAGTGCCAGCTCTCCACCCTTTTCTGGCGTTTGAGCGCCAGAATCATTCTTCTCTGGGCTCTTACTGTCTTCAGAGGGATTTTGGGTAGCAGTTTGTTCATTTCTTGGCTTCCTGCTGCCTTGAAGTGAGGTATTTAATGTTTTCCCACTTCTTAATTGAACTGCTTGGCACTCTTCTGTTATTTGTTTTGATAACTGTTGTTCTGTTTGCTTCAACTGTACTTCCATATTCATATTAGCCATTCTTGTGTCTTGTAGTATCTCCTTGAATTCGGCTAGCTATTTTGTTAGAAAATCTAATTGCTGATTGAATTCAGTAATTTGTTCTGCAGGACTGAGTTCAGTAGTTACTATTTTAGCCTCTTCTTTCATGGAAGATTCATTACTTAGGTACAGATGCTGATTTCTGGCAACTGTATCAATGAGCTCTTGAGCTTCTTCAATTGTCTTTCTCATGTGTATGGATCCACCAGCTGAGTGGTCTAGAGAAATCTGAGCTTTCTCTGTAAGCCCATAATAGAAGATGTCTAACTGCACCCACTCTGAAAACATTTCAGAGGGGCATTTTCTTAGCATCTCTCTGTATCTCTCCCAGGCATCATAAAGAGATTCATTATCTCCTTGTTTAAAGCCTTGGATGTTCAGTCTTAGCTGTGTCATCCGTTTTGGAGGGAAATATTGATTCAGGAATTTTTCTGACAGCTGTTTCCATGTCCTTATGCTAGCCTTAGGTTGGTTATTTAACCACCTCTTAGCTTGGCCTTTTACAGCAAATGGAAACAGTAATAATCTGTAGACATCCTGATCTACTTCCTTATCATATACTGTGTCAGCAATTTGTAAAAACTGTGCCAGAAACTCTGTAGGTTCTTCCTGTGGAAGACCGGAATACTGGTAACTTTGCTGCACCATGATAATGAGCTGAGGATTCAACTCAAAGCTACTGACTCCGATGGAGGGTATACGGATACTACTCCCATATGAAGCAGTAGTGGGGTTAGCATATGACCCCAGAGTCCTTCTGGACTATTCATTTCCACTTAGGTCCATGATAGAGAAAGGGAGATGATGTGGATTTATTTTATTTATTTTATTATATTTAAAAGAAAAAATTTCGAAATAATAAAATAAAATAAAATAAAAACTACAATAAAAATAAAAAAAGAGAATTGAAAATATTTTATGAGGATTTTCGAAAAAGTGAGGAGAGAGAAAGTGGTTAGGATATTTTTGAAAAATATATGTTTTTTAAAAACTTGACAACTAAGATATGATAAGATAAAATTTTGAAATTGAAATCTGAATTTTTTTGAAAAAGAATTTCGAAATATTTGCTCAAAAATAGTTAGAGAAGATATTTTTTTATTTTTGAATTTTATGATGAAAAAGAAAAACACACAAAAGACACACAACTTAAAATTTTTAGATCTAATGCTCCTTGTTTTCGAAAATTTTGGAGGGAAAATACCAAGGAACACCAAACTTAAAAATTTTAAGATCAAAACACAAGGAAGACTCAAGAACACCAAACTTAAAGTTTGGCATAAGATAGAACACCAAACTTAAAATTAAAAAAAAAAACAAAATAAAATTTTCGAAAACTAAAGAAAAGTTAACAGGAGAACACCAAACTTAAAGTTTGGCACAAGATTTATTCAAAAAAAATTATTTTTGGAAAAGTTTTAAAAAGAAGATAGCCAATTACCAAGAACATAAGCACAACGCTCTAGCCAATTGAGCTATAAATTTAACGTGTTTTAATAAGGTATTTAATAAATAATTTTTTTTTTTGAAAACTGATATTTTGAAAAAGCACAAGAAAAACAAGAAAAGACACAGAACAAGAAAACTAAAGATCAAACAAGAAAAATTGACAAGAACAACTTGAAGATCAAGGAAGAACAAAGAACATGTAATTCGAAAATTGAAAGACAAAGAAAAGCATGCAATTGACACCAAACTTAAAACATGACACTAAACTCATAGAAAAACTAAAAATTGATAAAGAAAAATAATATTTTTGAAAAATTTTTTGAAAAGAAAATAAAAGACTCTGACCCAAAAGATAAAATTTTCCTAATCTAAGCAATAAGATGAACCGTCAGTTGTCCAAACTCGAACAATCCCCGGCAACGGCACCAAAAACTTGGTGCATGAAATCATAATCACACTTTTGCAATCTCGTACCACTAACCAGCAAGTGCACTGGGTCATCCAAGTAATACTTTACGTGAGTAAGGGTCGAATCCCACGAAGATTGTTGGCTTGAAGCAATCTATGGTTATCTTGTAACTCTTAGTCAGGATATCAATTATAATTATCAGTTTGAATTGCGAAGAATAAAAGAGCATGGATTAAATAATACTTATTATGCAGTAATGGAGAATGTGTTGGAGTTTTGGAGATGCTTTGTCTTCTGAATCTCTGCTTTCCCCCTGTCTTCTTCTTCACGCACGCAAGGTTCCTCCTATGGCAAGCTGTGTGTTGGTGGATCACCGTTGTCAATGGCTACCATCCGTCCTCTCAGTGAAAATGATCCAGGTGCGCTGTCATCGCACGGCTAATCATCTGTCGGTTCTCATTCATGCTGGAATAGGATCCATTGATCCTTTTGCGTCTGTCACTACGTCCAACCCTTGTGAGTTTGAAGCTCGTCACAGTCATTCAATCCCTGAATCCTACTCAGAATACCACAGACAAGGTTTAGACTTTCCGGATTTTCAAGAATGCTGCCAATAGATTCTAGCTTATACCACGAAGATTCTGATTAAAGAATCCAAGAGATACTCATTCAATCGAAGGTAGAACGGAGGTGGTTGTCAGGCACGCGTTCATAGGTTGAGAATGGTGATGAGTGTCACGGATCATCACATCCATCATATTGAAGTGCGAATGAACATCTTAGATAGAAACAAGCGTGTTTGAATAGAAAACAAAAATAATTGCATTAATTTATCGAGACACAGCAGAGCTCCTCACCCCCAACAATGGAGTTTAGAGACTCATGCCATCGAAGAGTACAAAGTTCAGATCTAAAAATGTCATGAGGTATAAAATAAATCTCTAAAAGTTGTTTAAATACTAAACTAGTAACCTAGGTTTACAGAAAATGAGTAAACTATGATAGATAGTGCAGAAGTCCACTTCCGGGGCCCACTTGGTGTGTGCTGGGGCTGAGACTTAAGCTTTACATGTGCCTAAGCTGTTTCTGGAGTTAAACGCCAGGTTGTAACCTGTTTTGGGCGTTTAACTCCAACTTGTAACCTATTTCTGGTATTTAACGCCAGAATAGGGCAGAGAACTGGCGTTGAACGCCAGTTTGCATCATTGAAACTCGGGCAAAGTATAGACTATTATATATTGCTGGAAAGCCCTGGATGTCTACTTTTCAACGCAATTAAAAGCGCAGCATTTGGACTTCTGTAGCTCCAGAAAATCTATTTCGAGTGCAGGGAGGTCAGAATCCAACAGCATCTGCAATCCTTTTTCAGCCTCTGAATCAGATTTTGCTCAGGTCCCTCAATTTCAGTCAGAAAATACCTGAAATCACAGAAAAATACACAAACTCATAGTAAAGTCCAGAAATGTGAATTTTGCATAAAAACTAATAAAAACATAGTAAAAACTAACTAAATCATACTAAAAACTATGTAAAAACAATACCAAAAAGCGTATAAATTATCCGCTCATCACTTGCTCAATCCAACAATCTCCGTGGGATTCGACCCTCACTCACCTGAGGTATTAATTGAATGACCCGGTGTACTTGCCGGTCAAGCTGTGCGGAGATTTAATTTCCATGCACCAAATTTTTGGCGCCGTTGCCGGGGATTGTTCGAGATTGACAAACTACCGGACTATCTTGCTGCTTAGATTGGGTACTTTTTACGGTTTTGTTGCTTTTTAATTGTGTTCTTGTTTTTCTTTTTCAAAATTTTTTTAAAACCTCTTCTTTTCTTTAGTAATCTTTTTATTTTGTTTGAGTCTTGTGTCAATTTTTAAGTTTGATGTTCTTTTTGGTGTTTCTTGAGTTTTCTTTCTTTGAGATTTTTGAAAATTTGTTCTTGGTGTTCATCTTGATATTCGAATTGTTCTTGTTATTTTCTTGTGTTTGATTTCAAAATCTTTAAGTTTGATGTCTTTTAGTGTTTTTCTCTTTAAAAATTTCGAAAATTAAGTTTCTTTGATTTCAAAATTTTTAAGTTTGGTGTCATGAGTGTTTTCCGTATCTTTTTAAATTTAAAAAATTTTATAATTTCCTTAAAAATTTCGAAATTTTTTAAATTTAATTTCAAAATCTTTATCTTATCTTTATTTGAATTTAATTTTTAAATTTGGTGTCTTGGGTTGGTAAATTTTAAATTTGTTTTAAAATCATATCTTATCTTTCTAGATTCTTGATCTTTATCTTTCTTATCTTATGAATTTCAAATCTTATTTTGGTTATCTTAGTTTAATTTCAAATTTTTAAAATTTAAATTCAAATCTTATCTTATCTTGTTTGATTCTTTTTCAAATTTCAAATCTTTAAATTTCAAACTTTCAAATCTTATCTTATCTTGTTTGATTCTTTCTTTCTAAATTCAAATTTTAAATCTTTTTGTTTGACTTTCTCTTTTTAAATTTCAAAACTTTTAAGTCAAATCTTTTCTTTTTATTTTCAAATCTTGATTAGTTACTTGTTTGTTTCTTTTTAATTTTAAAAGTTTAGTCTCTCTCTAATCTTTCTCTCTTCTGATTTTTGAAAATCTCCACTCTCTCTCTTCTAATTTTAAAAAATTTCTACTTTTCTCTCCTTCTTTATTTTCGAAAATATTCTACTTCTTTTCTCTCTCATCTATTTTCGAAAATTCATTATTTCTTTTCCCTCCATAATTTTTGAATTCTTCTTTCTGCTCTTCCATTCCCTTCTATTGGATCTCACTGGGAGCCCTCTGTACTTTGACATAGAGGCCCCCACCTTTCCATTTCCTTGCATTTTGCTTGTGTATGCAGGAATACCAAAAATCACTATGGATCCAAATGAGGATGCACAACCTAGGAGAACTTTGGGGTCTTATACAGCTCCCATTCTTGACTTCTATAGAAGGAGTATTAGTGGACCTCCTATTAATCCAGATAACTTTAAGGTCAACTTCAATCTGATCATGCTGATGCAATAACATTGCCAGTTTCATGGACAACCACAGGAAGACCCTAGTAAATTCATCTCCGACTTTTTACAGTTCTGTGACACTGTAGAGGCCAATGGAATGGACCCTGAAATCCTCAGGCTAAAACTATTTCCATTTGCTGTGAAGGATCAAGCAAAGCTATGGTAGAATCTTGAACCCATAGGAAGCCTGAACACTTGGGATAAGCTTGTTAACAAATTCCTGAACAGGTTCTCCTCCTCGCAGAGATGGATTGAGCTCATGACAGACGTTCAGACCTTCAGGCAGAAAGAGAGCGAGTCCCTCTATGATGCTTGAAAAAGATACAAGCGGATGATCAGGAAATGTCCCCTGACATGTTCGCATGTTGGAGCAGGATAAAGATCTTCTATGAAGGACTCTCTGAGATGGCCAAGAGGTTCTTGGATCACTCTACAGGTGACTCTTTGCACCCTTGGAAAATGACATTCAAAGAGGCAAATGAGCTCATTGAGATGGTTGTCAATAACCAGTACTTATACTCATGTGATGAGACCCCAGTTAGGACAGAAGTTCTAGACGTGGAGACTATAGCCGCACCCCTTGCTGAGATTTATAGTGCTCCTCCAGATACTCATGGTGATATGAGTAGTAACTACCCTAAAGGAGACACTCAAAACTATGACCAATGGGCACCTGAGCAAGTTAATATTCCTCTTATTGAGTTGATTGAGGAAGTGCATCCCTATAGGGCCTTCACAGAAATCCTGATACTCTCTGGGAAGGATACCTTAAAAGAAGGTGGAACAGTAGTCTTCACCAAGGAGGCCGAACCTCAGGATCCTGCCACTGAGGAACTGAAGGCAATTAAGGACCAGAAGGATCTTGAGAATGTCATTGAGCACGCCCCTACAGAGGAAAAGGAGCCTCAAGGTCAACGCTCTATGGATGTGCGGGAGGAGCCTAGGAAGCCCATTGAGCACGTCTCCATGAAGATGGAGGAGCCTGAAGAATGTCCTCCTCCAAACGTGCAGAAAGAGCCTGAAGATAAGCAACTGGCTCATTTTTTAGCATCCCTCAGGAAGCTGCAAGTCAATATCTCTTTTGTAGAGGTATTGGAGAAGAAGACCCCCTATACGGCCTATCTAAAAGGCATTCTTTTTGAAAAGAAGGACCTAAGGGGAGATGAGACTATGATACTGACCAAAGAGTGCAGTGCCTTAGTCCAGAATGAACTACCAAGGATGGTGTCAGATCTAAGGAGCTTTTAGATTCTATGGACTACTGGAAATATCACTTTTGACAAAGTCCTGTATGATCTTGGCTTAAATTTAAATCTGATACCTTCATCTGTGATGAAGAAGCTAGGAATGCAAGAGGCACAACTAACAAGGATCACCCTGCAATTGGCTGACCAGTCTTTGAGGCAATCACAAGGACTAGTGGAGAACGTACTGGTAAAGGTTGGAGAGCTCTTCTTCCCTGCAAGCGCTGACATGGGAGAGGATGCAATTGACTCCATCATCCCAGGAAAACCATTCCTGGCCACTAAAAGAGCCTTAATAGATGTTGAGAGAGGAAAAATAGCACTGAGGTTGTTCAAGATTTTTAAACCTCCACTACCTCCTGACAAGGGAGGCACCTTCATGCAGTATTCAGTATCTAAGCCTCTCCCCTTGATTGAAACCAATTCAATCCCTCCTAAGTCTAAACGTAAGTTTGGTATTGGATGGACACTATCCACCAAGGAGGAAGGCCCCAAGAGGAAGATACCTAGGGGTTGGAAAAATAAAAATGTCCCTACTTAAGGCTTCTCACTAGGGATGAGGGTAGCATTCTCTACAAGCCCAGTCCTACCTCAGGCAGTGAATAGAATCCTATCTCTCGAGCATATTAAGCTGAGCTATGAGAGCATAGGAAGGAAGCTCCCAATAGGGAGTGAGGATTTAAACCTCCATGACTATCGTCCTCCTTGAAGAAAGGAGCTGTTCGTCAAGCTAATGACGGTAAAGAAGCGCTTGTTGGGAGGCAACCCAACCATAAGTAGAGTATTTCTGTTTTTCTTTCCTTAAGTTTATTTCCATTTGAGTTTCTATTAGCTTATTATCATTGTGTTTTCCTTGCATTCTAATGTTTGTGATTATGTACAGTAATTAGAACAGAGACAGAGTTATTCAGAACTAAAAACAACATATACTGAGGGAAGCTGTCACGCGTATGCGTGAAAGACGCGCACGCGTCGCTTGAATTTTTTCCACTTCACGTGTATGCGTGAACGACGCGCACGCATCGAATGCAAGATGCTGCTGCATGATACAAAAACCCGAGACTTGTGCTGGAACCATGCAGGAAGGGTGCCAGGAGCACAAACCACCCGACGCGTACGCATGGTTGACGCATACGTGTCGCTCATTTTTCTTCCATTTCACACGTATGCGTGAAAATGCGCACGCGTTGAATGTATGATGCTGCAGGATGGTACAAAAACTGAGGCTTATGCTCAAACTGTGCAAATTTTCTGCCCAGGGCAAATTTAGTTCCCACGCACACGCGTGGAGGACGCGATGCGTCATTTCCCATTCTTGGCTTTTCATACGTACGCGTGGTTGACGCGTACGCGTCACTTGATTTTCTTCCTAGTCCACGCGTATACGTGAATGAGGCATATGCGCCAATCACGAAGAAAGGGAGGTTTGACTTTTTCAACCATATCGTTTCCAAATCTTATTTTTTTAATCATATATTTCCTCTTCTCTCAAATTCAAAATTTCAAAATCAACCACTCTTGGTTCAATTACGAAGACTCTTTCAAAAATTATCTTTTGAAATTCAATTTGTCTAAAATCTTTTCAAATATTTTTCAATTCTTTTTAGTATCTTTAAAACTAAATACAATTTTAAATCCTATCTTTCTTATCTTTTTAAAGATTTGGAATCATATCATTATTATCTTGAAATTCTTTCTTTTTGAAAACCCAATCCCTTCCCTATTCATTATATTCGAAGCCCTCTTCCCCTCTCATCCATCCTCTACTTTCGAATTCTCTCTTCTTCTCTTCTTCATCTCTTTGCTTAGAACGAGCAAAACTTTTAAGTTTGATGTTGGGAAAAGGCATTTCTTTTCACTTGTTTACTCCCATGGCTCTAAAAGGAGGAAGACCGACTCCAAAAAACAAGAAAGAAGCTGCCCTACCAACAGTTATTTTCAAACATTTCAAATTTTATGCCAAGCTTCATGAAGAACATTACTATAAAGTAATGTGCAAGAAGACAGTGATCCCAGAGGTCAGATTCGAATTAAAAGAAGATGAATACCCGGAGATCCAAGAACAAATTTGAATAAGAGGTTGGGAGACTCTGACGAGTCCTAAAACCGATGTTGGAATAGTAATGATCCATGAATTCTATGCAAATTTATGGATGACAAAAAAGCAAAAGAAGGACGGACAGGGATACTATACATGGCGCACCATGGTCCGAGGAAGGACTCTACATTTTAACCTAGACAAGGTTAGAGATCCTTAAATTACCCCTGCAAAAGGATGATCCTGAATCCTTTAATAGGAGGGTACAAGGAGATCCAAAATTAGATCAAGTCCTGGCAGACATATGTTTTCCCAGAACTCAGTGGATGAATGACACTAAAGGAAAGCCAAATTAACTTCGAAGGATAGATCTCAAGCCAGTTGCTAGAGGTTGGTTGGATTTCATTGGACGCTCCATACTTCCCACTAGCAACTGCTCAGAAGTCACTATCAAAAGAGCTGTGATTATCCACTGCATCATGATGGGAAATGAGGTGGAAGTCCACCAATTAATCCCTTGTGAACTGTACAAGTTTGCAAATAAGACCTTAACTCAGGCAAAACTGGCATTCCCACACCTTATCTCTCACTTGTGTACAGAAGCAGGAGTCCTTATTGACAAAGATACATGCATCCCCAAGGATGACCCAATTACCAAGAAGAGTATGGAGAACACCAAGGGATTACCTCTGGACAAGATTCAACAGTTAGATGACCATCCCAAGAGGAAGACGCCTGAACCACCTCAAGACCTAAGTATCCCTCTAATTGAACACTAGGCTCAGCTGGTAACATCTGTTGCACAGTTGCAATCCACTCTGGATTAATTGAGAGAGGAACAAAAAGACCAGTCCTGCATGCTTTGCAAACTGGTTAAGGAACAAGAGAAGCAAGGGAGAAATTTAGAAGAACTAAAGCGCTAAAAGACATCTCCTGAAGAGAACAATAATCACCAGGATTAAGGTGGTTGAGTTCCATCCCTTTTTAATTCCTGTTCCTGTCTTTTAATTCCTGCTTTTCAATTCTAGAATGCATGATCACCATTAGGATTTCTTTATTTTCTTTTCAATCTTTATTTTTGTCTATTAAGGTTAAGATATCCCACTTATCATTCCCTCAAACTTAAAATAAAATTTTATTTTCAAGAAGCAGTGAGTGCATAATTTTCGAGTATATCATTACTTATCTCCAAATTAATTTTTTGTGGTGTCATTGCATTGATTTTCTGAATGCATGAATTAACTGTGCATGTTTGATAGTGAAAATAAGTGTATTGGCTCTTGAAGAACAGTAAATTTAGAGAAGTATTCTTAATTTTCCGAAAAATAAAAAATATTGATTCTTGAAACAAAAAAAAGCAGGAAAAAAAAAGAAGATGCAAAAAGAAAGAAAAAGAAAAAGAAAGAAAGGAAAAGAAAAATCAAAAGAAAGAAAAAGAAAAGAAAAAGAAAAAAAAGCAAAAAGAAAAATCCAAAGCACTCAAAATAAAAGAAAATGAGAGTGTGGGTCCAATGTTTTGAGCATCAATGGTTAGGAGGGTCAAACCATAAATAAGGCCTAAAAAGTTCAAATGAACTGCTTTCCCTAACTATATGCTTGTGGTGTGAAGGTATCAAGTGAAAAGCTTGAGATTGAGCATTAAAAGTCGTGATTCAAAGCAAAAAGAGTATGCCTAAGAACCCTAGGTACCACTGTCTGGGGATTCTAGCAAAGTTAAATCATAATCCAAGAGGGTTCACCCAGTTAAGTGCTTGTGGCGTTTATGTATCCGGTGGTAATACTGGAAAACAAAACGGTAAGGGTCACGGCTAGGCTAAAAAAGAAGTTGTGTTCAAGAACCAAGAAAACCAAACTAGGAAAATCAATAATATCATCCGGAATTCAGTTCCAAGGGATGCCAATACTTTTGAGCTTCAAAGGAAAGTGAGATGCCAAACCTATTCAGAAATCAAGAGGCTAATTGCCTCATTCCAATAATTAGAGCTAAGTTTCATTGAGAGCTCTGAAACTTATTATAATTCGCTCTTCTTTATCCTATTTTGTTTTTGGTTGCTTGGGGACAAGCAACAATCTAAGTTTGGTGTTTGATGAGCGGATAATTTATACGCTTTTTGGCATTGTTTTTACATAGTTTTTAGTATGATTTAGTTAGTTTTTAGTATATTTTTATTAGTTTTTAAATAAAAATCACATTTCTGGACTTTACTATGAGTTTGTGTGTTTTTCTATGATTTCAGGTATTTTCTGGCTGAAATTGAGGGACTTGAGCAAAAATCAGATTCAGAGGTTGAAGAAGGACTGCAGATGCTGTTGGATTCTGACCTCCCTGCACTCAAAGTGGATTTTCTGGAGTTGCAGAACTCTAAATGGCGCGCTCTCAATTAAGTTGGAAAGTAGACATCCAGGGCTTTCTAGCAATATATAATAGTCCATACTTTGCCCGAGTTTAGATGACGTAAACTGGCGTTCAACGCCAGCTTTTTGCCCTATTATGGAGTTAAACGCCAGAAACAGGTTGCAAAGTAGAGTTAAACGCCAGAAACAGGTTACAAATTGGCGTTCAACTCCAAGAAAGACCTCTACACGTGTAACGCTCAATGCTCAGCCCAAGCACACACCAAGTGGGCCCCAGAAGTGGATTTCTGCATCATTTACTCATTTCTGTAAACCCTAGTAACTAGTTTAGTATAAATAGAACTTTTTACTATTGTATTTACATCTTTGGATCATCTAGGGATTACTTTTGATCCTTTGATCATGTTTAGGGGGCTAGCCATTCGGCCATGCCTGGACCTTGTTCTTATGTATTTTCAATGGTAGAATTTCTACACACCATAGATTAAGGTGTGGAGCTCTGCTGTTCCTCATGAATTAATGCAAAGTACTATTGTTTTTCTATTCAATTCAAGCTTATTCCTTCTCTAAGATATCCATTCACACCCAAGAACATGATGAATGTGATGATTATGTGACGCTCATCATCATTCTCACTTATGAACGCGTGCCTGACAAACACTTCCGTTCTACATGCAAACAAGCTAGAATGAGTATCTCTTAGATATCTAATACCGAGGACTGAGTCCGAGATATTAGAATCTTCGTGGTATAAGTTAGAACCCATGGACGGCCATTCCTGAGATCCAAAAAGTCTAAACCTTGTCTCTGGTATTCCGAGTAGGATCTGGGAAGGGATGGCTGTGACGAGCTTCAAACTCGCGAGTGCTGGGCGTAGTGACAAACGCAAAAGGATAGTAAATCCTATTCCAGTATGATCGAGAGCCGACAGATGATTAGCCATGCAGTGACAGCGCATTGGACCATTTTCACAGAGAGGACGGGATGTAGCCATTGACAACGGTGATGCCCAACATAAAGCTTGCCATGGAAACGAGTAGGAATGATTGGATGAAGACAGCAGGAAAGCAGAGGTTCAAGAGGAACGAAAGCATCTCTATACGCTTATCTGAAATTCTCACTAGTGAATTACATAAGTATCTCTATCCTAGTTTATATTTTAATTATCAAATCTCTAAAACCATTTGAATCCGCCTGACTGAGATTTACAAGGTCACCATAGCTTGCTTCAAGCCGACAATCTCCGTAGGATCGACCCTTACTCACGTATGGTTTATTATTTGGACGACCCAGTGCACTTGCTGGTTAGTTGTGCGAAGTTGTGACAAAGTGTGATTCACGTTTGAGAGCACCAAGTTGTTGGCGCCATTGTTAAAGATCACAATTTCGTGCACCAAGTTTTTGGCACCGTTGTCGGGGATTGTTCGAGTTTGGACAACTGAGGGTTCATCTTGTTGCTCAGATTAGGTAATTTTATTTTATTTTTAAGCTTTTTATTTTTTTTATTTTCGAAAAAAATTTCAAAAAAATTTTTCAAAAAATAAATATTTTCAAAAATATATTTTTTTCTTCAGAATTTTTAAGAATGAATTCTAGTGTTTCATGATGATTTGTTGAATCCTGGCTGGCTGTAAGCCATGTCTAATCTTTTGGATCGGGATTTCAACTTATCATCACAAGAGCTTGCTGATCTTCACCCATTTGGCAGTTACACACATAGTTGTTGTATACATGGGAGGTAGGCAATGTCTGCTAAAGCTTGGCTGGCCATTGGCCATGTCTAGTGTTTTGGACCGGAGCTTTCACTGAAAGCTTGGCTGGCTAGTAAGCCATGTCTAATTCCTGGACCGGAGTTTTAGACTAACATTGCAAGATTCCTGGAATTCTTATTAAAAATTTTGGAATCCTTTTTTTTTTTCAAAATAATTTTCGAAAATCCAAAAAATTTACAAAATCATAAAAACCAAAAATATTTTGTGTTTCTTGTTTGAGTCTAGTGTCAAGTCATAAGTTTGGTGTCAATTGCATGTTTATCTCTTTCTTGCATTTTTCGAAAATTCATGCATTGCATTCTTCATGATCTTCAAGTTGTTCTTGATGAATTTCCTTGTTTGATCTTTGCATTTTCATGTTTTGCATTCTTTCTTGTTTTTCATATGCATTTTCAATTTGTTAGTGTCTAAAAATTAAAAATTTCTAAGTTTGGTGTCTTGCATGTTTTCCTTTTCTTAAAAATTTTCAAAAAAATAAGTTCTTGGTGTTCATCTTGACATTCAAAGTGTTCTTGGTGTTCATCTTGACATTCATAGTGTTCTTGCATGCATCATTTGTTTTGATCCAAGATTTTCATGCATTGAGTCTTTTGATGTTTTTCTCTTTCATCATTAAAAATTTAAAAATAAAAAAAATATATTTCCCTTTTTCACTCATAAAATTCAAAAATTTGAGTTGACTTTTTCAAAAAATTTTAAAATCTAGTTGTTTCTTATGAGTCAAATCAAATTTTCATTTTAAAAACTCTATCTTTTTCAAAAATCAAATCTTTTTCATTTTTCTTTTATGATTTTTGAAATTTTCAAAATGATTTTCAAAAATCTTTTTCTTATTTTCATTTCATATTTTCAAAATTAATGCTAACAATTAATGTGATTGATTCAAAAATTTTAAGTTTGTTACTTGCCTAGTAAGAAAGGTTCAATCTTTAAACTCTAGAATCATATTTTTTTAGTTTCTTGTTAGTCAAGTAATCAACTTTAATTTTCAAAATCAAATCTTTTTAAAATTTCCTTTTCAAAACTTTTTCAAAATAAGTTTCAATCACATCTTTTTCCAAATCAATTTCAAAATCTTTCTAACTTCTTTCCTAACTTCTTATCTTTTCAAAAATTGATTTTCAAATCTTTTTCAATTAATCTTTTCTTTTTGTTTGATTCATATCTTTTTCAAAACTACCTAACTAATTCTCTCTAATTTTCGAAATCACCTTCCTCTTTTTCAAAATTCCTTTTTAATTAACTAATTGAATTAAATTTTAATTTAATTTCAATTTTCTTTTTTTTTTTAATTTTCGATTTTTAACTCTAATTTTAAATTAAAAACAAAAATATTTTTCTTTTCTTTTCAATTATTTTCGAAAATTTTTCTTCCTCATCTCCTTCTAATTATTTATTTGTTTACTAACACTCCTCTTCATCTAAGAATTCGAACCCACTCCTCACCCCTGTGTTTGGATTCTCCTTCTTTTATTCTTATCTTCTTCTACTCACATAAAGGAATCTCTATACTGTGACATAGAGGATTCCATATTTTTTTTTGTTTTCTTCTTTTTCATATGAGCAGGAACAAGGATAAGAACATTCTTGTTGAAGCTGATCCTGAACCTGAAAGGACTCTGAAGAGGAAGCTAAGGGAAGCTAAAGCACAACTCTCTGGAGAAAATATGACAGAAATTTTCGAAAAAGAAGTAGAGATGGCCGAAACCAATAACAATGGTAGAGGTGCACGGAAGATGCTTGGTGACTTTACTGCACCAAATTCCAACTTACATGGAAGAAGCATCTCAATCCCTGCCATTGGAGCAAACAATTTTGAGCTAAAGCCTCAATTAGTTTCTCTGATGCAACAAAATTGCAAGTTTCATGGACTTCCATCAGAAGATTCTTTTCAGTTCTTAACTGAATTCTTGCAAATCTGTGATACTGTTAAGACCAATGGGGTTGATCTTGAGGTCTACAGGCTTATGCTTTTCCCGTTTGCTGTAAGAGACAGAGCTAGAGTATGGTTGGACTCTCAACCTAAAGATAGCCTGAACTCTTGGGATAAGCTGGTCACGGCTTTCTTAGCCAAGTTCTTTCCTCCTCAAAAGCTTAGCAAGCTTAGAGTGGATGTTCAAACCTTCAAACAGAAAGAAGGTGAATCCCTCTATGAAGCTTGGGAGAGATACAAGGAACTGACCAAAAAGTGTCCTTCTGACATGCTTTTAGAATGGACCATCCTGGATATATTCTATGATGGTTTGTCTGAATTATCAAAGATGTCATTGGACCATTCTGCAGGTAGATTCGTTCACCTAAAGAAAACGCCTGCAGAAGCTCAGGAACTCATTGACATGGTTGCAAATAACCAGTTCATGTACACTTCTGAAAGGAATCCTGTGAGTAATGGGATGCCTCAGAGGAAGGGAGTTCTTGAAATTGATACTCTGAATGCCATATTAGCTCAGAATAAAATATTGACTCAGCAAGTCAATATGATTTCTCAGAGTCTGAATGGATTGAAGGAATCATCCAACAGTACTAAAGAGGCATCTTCTGAAGAAGAAGCTTATGATCCTGAGAACCCTGCAATAGCAGAGGTGAATTACATGGGGGAACCCTATGGAAATACTTATAATCCCTCAGGGAGAAATCATCCAAATTTCTCATGGAAGGATCAACAAAAGCCTCAACAAGGCTTTAATAATGGTGGAAGAAACAGGTTTAGCAATAGCAAGCCTTTTCCATCATCCACTCAGCAACAAATAGAGAATTCTGAGCAAAATCCATCTAGCTTAGCAAATATAGTCTCTGATTTATCTAAGGTCATTCTAAGTTTCATGAATGAAACAAGGTCTTCCATTAGAAATTTGGAGGCACAAGTAGGCCAGCTGAGTAAAAGAGTCACTGAAACTCCTCCTAGTACTCTCCCAAGCAATACGAAAGAAAATCCAAAGAGAGAGTGCAAGGCCATTGAATTGACCATCACGGCCGAACCTACAAGGGAGGAAGAGGACGTGAATCCTAGTGAGGAAGACCTCCTGGGACGTTCAGTGATCAATAAGGAGTTCTTCAATGAGGACCTGAAGGAATCTGAGGCTCATACAGAGACCATAGAGATTCCATTCAACTTACTTCTGCCCTTTATGAGCTCTGATGAGTATTCTTCCTCTGAAGAGGATGAAGACATTACTGAAAAGCAAGTTGCTAAGTACCTTGGTGCAATCATGAAGTTGAATGCCAAATTATTTGGTAATGAGACTTGGGAAGATAAACCTCCCTTGCTCACTAATGAACTAAATGCATTGGATAGGCAAAAATTACCTCAAAAGAAACAGGATCCTGGTAAATTCCTAATTCCCTGTAACATAGACACCATGACCTTTGAGAAAACTCTGTGTGACTTGGGGTCAGGAATAAACTTAATGCCACTCTCTATAATGGAGAAACTTGGGATCTTTGAGGTGCAAGCTGCCAGAATCTCATTAGAGATGGAAGACAACTCCAGAAAACAGGCTTATGGACTAGTAGAGGACGTGTTAGTAAAGGTTGAAGGTCTTTACATCCCTGCTGATTTCATAATCCTAGACACTGGGAAGTTTGAGGATGAATCCATCATCCTTGGAAGACCCTTCCTAGCCACAGCAAGAGCTGTGATTGATGTGGACAGAGGAAAATTGATCCTTCAACTGAATGAGGACAACCTTGTGTTGGGAGGCCACAACCAAACTCTAAGTTTGGTGTTGAACCCCCACATTCAAACTTTAAGTTTGGTGTTGGGAGGTCCCAACAATGCTCTGATTATCTGTAAGGCTCCATGAGAGCTCACTGTCAAGCTATTGACATTAAAGAAGCACTTGCTGGGAGGCAACCCAATGTTATTTAATCATATCTATTTTATTTTCTTTTTGTTATTTCGTGTTTTATTAGGTTGATGATCATGTGGAGTCACAAAAACTACAAAAAAAATCAAAAACAAAATGAAAAACAGCACACCCTGGAGGAGGAGCATTCTGGCGTTTAAACGCCAGAAACAAGCATCTATCTGGCGTTTAATGCCAGAAACAAGCACCAAGCTGGCATTTAACGCCAGAAACAAGCATATACCTAGCGTTAAACGCCAGAAACAGGCTACATTTGGGCGTTTAACACCAGAAACAAGCAGCAGTCTGGCGTTAAACGCCAGGATTGCACACTAAGGGCGTTTTACACGCCTAATTGGAGCACGGATGTTAAGTCCTTGACCCCACTGGATCTGTGGACCCCACAGGATCCCCACCACTTCTTCTCTCCTCTTCACACCTTTTCATAACTCTCTTCCCCAAATACCCTTCATCAATCACCTCATTCACTCTTCCCCATCACCTCTTCACCACTCACATCCATCCACTCTTTCCCAAAAACCCCACCTACCTTCAAATTCAAACTATTTACCCTCCCAAACCTAACCCTAATGGCCGAACCCTAACCCTTCCCCCACTTCTATATAAACCCCTCATTCCTTCTTCATTTTCACACAACACAACCCTCTCTTCTTCCCCTTGGCCGAATACACCCCTCTCTCCCTCTCCTCCATTTCTCTTCTTCTTCTCCTTCTTTCTTTCTTCTTTTGCTCGGGGACGAGCAAACATTTTAAGTTTGGTGTGGTAAAAGCATTGCTTTTTGTTTTTCCATAACCATTAATGGCACCTAAGGCCAGAGAAACCTCTAGAAAGAGGAAAGGGAAGGCAATTGCTTCCACCTCTGAGTCATGGGAGATGGAGAGATTCATCTCAAAGGTCCATCAAGACCACTTCTATGAAGTTGTGGCCAAGAAGAAAGTGATCCCTGAGGTTCCTTTCAAGCTCAGAAAGAATGAGTATCCAGAGATCCGACATGAGATTCAAAGAAAAGGTTGGGAAGTTCTCACCAACCCCATTCAACAAGTCGGGATCCTAATGGTTCAAGAGTTCTATGCAAACGCATGGATCACTAGGAACCATGATCAAAGTGTGAACCCGAATCCAAAGCATTGGCTTACCATGGTTCGGGGGAAATACTTAGATTTCAGTCCGGAAAATATAAGGCTGGCGTTCAACTTGCCAATGATGGAAGAAAACGCACGCCCCTACACTAGAAGAGTCAACTTTGATCAAAGGTTGGACCAAGTCCTCATGGACATATGTGTGGAAGGAGCTCAATGGAAAATTGACTCAAGAGGCAAGCCGGTTCAATTGAGAAGACTGGACCTTAAGCCTGTAGCTAGAGGATGGTTGGAGTTTATTCAACGTTCAATCATTCCTACTAGCAACCGGTCTGAAGTTACTATAAACCGGGCCATCATGATCCATAGTATCATGATTGGGGAGGAAGTGGAAGTTCATGAGATTATACCTCAAGAACTCTACAAGGTGGCTGACAAGTCTTCCACTTTGGCAAGGTTAGCCTTTCCTCACCTTATTTGCCACCTATACAATTTGGCTGGGATTGACATAGAGGGAGACATCCTTATTGAAGAGGATAAGCCCATCACTAAGAAAAGGATGGAGCAAACAAGAGATCATGGACCTCAACAGGAGCATGAGGAAATTCCTCACCATGAAATCCCTGAGATGCCTCAAGGGATGCACTTCCCTCCACAAAATTATTGGGAGCAAATCAATACTTCCCTAGGAGAATTAAGTTCCAACATGGGACAACTAAGGGTGGAGCACCAAGAGCACTCCATTATCCTCCATGAAATTAGAGAAGATCAAAGAGCTATGAGGGAGGAGCAACAAAGACAAGGAAGAGACATAGAGGAGCTCAAGAGCACCATTGGTTCTTCAAGAAGAGGAAGACACCACCCTCACTAAGGTGGACTCATTCCTTAATCTCCTTGTTCTTATTTTCTATTTTTCGTTTACTATGCTTTATGTTTATGTTGTGTCTTGTTACATGATCATTAGTGTTTAAGTGTCTATGCCTTAAAGTTATGAATGTCCTATGAATCCATCACCTCTCTTAAATGAAAAATGTTTTAATTACAAAAGAACAAGAAGTACATGGTTTCGAATTCATCCTTGAAACTAGTTAAATTATTTTGATGTGGTGACAATACTTTTTGTTTTCTGAATGAATGCTTGAACAGTGCATATGTCTTTTGAAGTTGTTGTTTATGAATGTTAAATATGTTGGCTCTTGAAAGAATGATGAAAAAGGAGAAATGTTATTTGATAATCTGAAAAATCATAAAAATGATTCTTGAAGCAAGAAAAAGCGGTGAATACAAAAGCTTGCAGAAAAAAAAAATGGCGAAAATAAAAGAAAAAGAAAAAGCAAGCAGAAAAAGCCAAGAGCTCTTTAAACCAAAAGGCAAGAGCAAAAAGCCAATAGCCCTTAAAACCAAAAGGCAAGGGTAATAAAAAGGATCCAAGGCTTTGAGCATCAGTGGATAGGAGGGCCTAAAGGAATAAAATCCTGGCCTAAGCGGCTAAACCAAGCTGTCCCTAACCATGTGCTTGTGGCGTGAAGGTGTCAAGTGAAAACTTGAGACTGAGCGGTTAAAGTCAAGGTCCAAAGCAAAAACAGAGTGTGCTTAAGAACCCTGGACACCTCTAATTGGGGACTTTAGCAAAGCTGAGTCACAATCTAAAAAGGTTCACCCAGTTATCTGTCTGTGGCATTTATGTATCCGGTGGTAATACTGGAAAACAAAGTGCTTAGGGTCACGGCCAAGACTCATAAAGTAGCTGTGTTCAAGAATCAACATACTGAACTAGGAGAATCAATAACACTATCTGAATTCTAAGTTCCTATAGATGCCAATCATTCTGAGCTTCAATGGATAAAGTGAGATGCCAAAACTATTCAAGAGGCAAAAAGCTACAAGTCCCGCTCATCTGATTGGAGCTAAGTTTCATTGATATTTTAGAATTTATAGTATATTCTCTTATTTTTATCCTATTTGATTTTCAGTTGCTTGGGGACAAGCAACAATTTAAGTTTGGTTTTGTGATGAGTGGATAATTTATACGCTTTTTGGCATTGTTTTTACATAGTTTTTAGTATAATTTAGTTAGTTTTTAGTATATTTTTATTAGTTTTTAAATAAAAATCACATTTCTAGACTTTACTATGAGTTTGTGTGTTTTTCTGTGATTTTAGGTATTTTCTGGCTGAAATTGAGGGACTTGAGCAAAAATCAGATTCAGAGGTTGAAGAAGGACTGCAGATGTTGTTGGATTCTGACCTCCCTGCACTCAAAGTGGATTTTCTGGAGCTACAAAACTCCAAATGGCGCGCTCTCAATTGCTTTGAAAAGTAGACATCTAGGGCTTTCCAGCAATATATAATAGTCTATACTTTTCCCGAGTTTAGACGACGCAAACTGGCGTTCAACGCCAGCTTTCTGCCCTATTATGGAGTTAAACGCCAGAAACAGGTTGCAAAGTAGAGTTAAACGCCAGAAAGGCCTCTACACGTGTAACGCTCAATGCTCAGCCCAAGCACACACCAAGTGGGCCCAAAAGTGGATTTTTGCATCATTTACTCATTTCTGTAAACCCTAGTAACTAGTTTAGTATAAATAGAACTTTTTACTATTGTATTTACATCTTTGGATCATCTAGGGATTATCTTTTGATCCTTTGATCATGTTTAGGGGGCTGGCCATTCGGCCATGCCTGGACCTTGTTCTTATGTATTTTCAACGGTAGAGTTTCTACACACCATAGATTAAGGTGTGGAGCTCTGCTGTTCTTCATGAATTAATGCAAAGTACTATTGTTTTTCTATTCAATTCAAGCTTATTCCTTCTCTAAGATATCCATTCGCACCCAAGAACATGATGAATGTGATGATTATGTGACGCTCATCATCATTCTCACTTATGAACGCGTGCCTGACAAACACTTCCGTTCTACATGCAAACAAGCTAGAATGAGTATCTCTTAGATATCTAATACCGAGGACCGAGTCCGAGATATTAGAATCTTCGTGGTATAAGTTAGAACCCATGGACGGCCATTCCTGAGATCCGGAAAGTCTAAACCTTATCTCTGGCATTCCGAGTAGGATCTGGGAAGGGATGGCTGTGACGAGCTTCAAACTCGCGAGTGCTGGGCGTAGTGACAGACGCAAAAGGATAGTAAATCCTATTCTAGTATGATCGAGAACCAACAGATGATTAGCCATGCAGTGATAGCGCATTGGACCATTTTCACAGAGAGGACGGGATGTAGCCATTGACAACGGTGATGCCCAACATAAAGCTTGCCATGGAAAGGAGTAGGAATGATTGGATGAAGACAGCAGGAAAGCAGAGGTTCAGGAGGAACGAAAGCATCTCTATACGCTTATCTGAAATTCTCACTAATGAATTACATAAGTATCTATATCCTATTTTATATTTTAATTATCAAATATCTAAAATCATTTGAATCCGCCTGACTGAGATTTACAAGGTGACCATAGCTTGCTTCAAGCCGACAATCTCCGTGGGATCGACCCTTACTCACGTAAGGTTTATTACTTGGACGACCCAGTGTACTTGCTGGTTAGTTGTGCGAAGTTGTGACAAAGTGTGATTCATGTTTGAGAGCACCAAGTTGTTGGCGCCATTGTTGAAGATCACAATTTCGTGCACCAGTGTTCTGATGAGCGGATATTTATACACTTTTTAGTGCTATTTTCTTATTGTTTTTGGTCATGTTTGTAAGTTTTATTAAGTTTTGGTAGGTTTTAGTGCAAAAATCATTTTTTGGATGCTACTTTGAGTTTTTGTTGTTTTTCTATGATGTTAGGTGATTTTTGGGTGATTCTGGTAAGTTTTGGATAAGTCTGATTCAGAGACAGAGAAAGGACTGCAGATGTTGTCAAATTCTGACCTCCGCACATTTGAACAAGCATTTCTGGAGCTACAGAGGTCCAAATGACGCGCTCTTAACGGCATTGGAAAGATAACTTCCTGGGCTTTCTAGCAATGTGTAATATTTCATACTTTGCTTCGGAATTGAGGGCCTAAAACAAACGTTGAAAGCCCAACTGACACCCTATCCGTGCACCAACGCCTCAAAGAGGGTCCCAACACGTGAATTCACCTAAAGCTCATCCCAAACACTCACCAAGTGGGCTCAAGAAGTGGATTTTCGCACCTCTAGTGAACCTTATCATATTTTTGCATTCCTTTCATTATTAGATTAGGATATTTAAGGAGAAGATCAACCTTGTTTAGGATATTCTCCCCCACTTTCGAATTCCATTGTGTTATTCTGTAAACTATGAGCAACTAAACCTCCCAAGTTAGGGTTAGGAGCTCTGTTCATCTCTATGGAATAATATTATTATTTTTTTACTTTTAATCTATGTCTGATTTTGTAACACCCTACTACACAGAGTTTTACGCTTAAGTCGTAGAACAGAGGTAGTGTGGTGTTACGGACCTCTAAACAGTAAATTAAATACATAATATAGAGAAAAAGATAATATACTAGGAGCCTTAAAACAAAACAGGTAAACAAAAATCGCAAAATGAAAAGCGCAACGCTCAAAAGAAAGGATTACTTGCATGCTAAGAAACCTAATAGGAAATGATAAAAGTAAACCAGCGAGTAAAGGAAAGCCAAGGAAACAGCATAACTGGCCTCTGACTCAGCCTGCAAAGCTAAGGCTGGCCAGAGGATATATATATACATATAAACATACATAAGTATCCCCAAAATACACCAAAATAAACTCCTATCTCTCTCTCAACCTCTAAGAGGAGCAGCATACACAAGTTACTTGGAGAGTAAGCTATATATATATACAAACAGAAACCAAAATACTCCCAAGAACTACTTCGCTTGAAGGATCCAGACGCCTAGCGAGGAACCTCTCGACCTGCATCTGAAAAACAACAACACAGTATGGAATGAGAATCGGAGGTTCTCAGCATGGTAAAAGTGCCACGCGTATAATAAATAAGGTCCTGAGAATGCCATAGGCAATCCTAGAACTTCGTTATTCAGTTATCCAACTTAATTACTAAACAGAAGCCATAAACAGGGGTAGGTATTTTAAATCTGCCTAACTTACTCAATTTCAAATCTGACGTAGCACCAAACCATTTCACCTTTTCCTCCATCCCTCCATCGTCCATAATGTAACAGAAATAAGCAACCAAACAAGTTCAGGCACAAGTAATGAGCAGATAGTGCAAGTAGCAAGTATAACAGGTAGCAGGTGGTATATATTAATTAGGCAAACCCAGGAAATGCATATCAATCAAAACAAACAAATGCATATGATGCATGCCTGTCCTATGGCTGATGAGGCTCATCTGTCGGTTATCCAGCCAACCCGACAAGTCCGAAAACCTTTACTGTCCCCCGTCGCGCATCCCCAAGAGCCTATGAATAGATTTCACATTCAACATCAAGTAATTGCTCAATGGAGGCTATCCATACCCGGGAATTTATACGTGTCCGGTCACCCTTACGACGTAGGGTCAACAGAGTATCGAGGTTCAACCTGGAACACGTGGTGGTGAGCCACAGTTTTTACCCAGGGAAACATTCTCATTCTCTTCATAAAAGCCACCATTTACATCTTACTTCACCCTCAAGTTATCTTGTTTTCCTAGCTTCTTTTATCCACTGACCTGGAACCATACTTTTAAGCCTTAAAGGGGAGAAAATGGAGGTTTAGAAGTGGAAAATTAGTTTAAAATAGTCAAAACCAGTTTTTGTAGCAGGCAGTAGCCACGCGTACGCGTGAGTCATGAGTACGCGTGAAAATGCACACACGCGTACGCATGCTTCTCGCGCATGCGTCGTCAAAATGCCACGCCACGCGTACACGTGGATGGGCATTTTTCCAAAAATTTGGCAGAATGCCTAGAAAGCTTGATGCAACAAATTTTTAACTCCTGCATCACAGTTTTATGTATCAATTTTTCATTGTCCATAACTTTCTCCTCAAAATTCCGCTTTTCACAAAATTGATATCGTTTAAAAGCTTACAAAACCATCTTTCGTTTGCAACAAATCACAACTCAATCCAAAATTTGAGGAGTAAATTATGGACTTCCAAAGTTCATCAAAATTTAGTTTTTAACCAATCCTCAACCAAACCTCATTTTCATCAACTCATGTTCCTTACCATTAAAACTTGCATTTTAATACCATATCAGCCCATTTCATTAACAACCATTACCAATATTACCTTTAACCAATTCAACAAACCTTGATCATCAATAAATATCAACATTTACCTCATACATCAATAACCACTCTTTTATTTATAACAACTCTTCACCTATACCACCCTTCATCATATATTTATCAACCCCTCATGAATAATATCAAGCACATATATTTAATACTAACAAATCATGACCATAACTTCCATTACTAACTCAATTTCAAGAGTACACAATTACAACTTCAACACCTCATAATTCCAATACATATTCACCAACAATTTATTCCAACAACATTACAAGACTAATCATTAAATGCAATCAACCAATTCAACTTATCCTATGGTTCCTCTAACCTAATTTTTCACAACACCGTAAATATTAAACGTGCGAAACTTAAACCATACCTTGGCCGATCACTTTATTTCACCCAAGGCAGCCCCACAAGCAAAACACAGCCCCTCCAAGCTCAATTAAAACAACCACAAACCAAGTCTTGATCACCAATAAGCCTCTAAATACTCCCAATTCAATTCCAATGCATATATACCCACTTAATCTACACCTAATTCATATACATGTTCCAAATTCAATTTTTCCACTATAAATGCAAGATTGAGATAGGGTTTAGGTGTCCTTACCGTACCCATATGCTCAATAGCTCGAGCCCATAAGCCCCGGAAGCTAACTTGAACCTAAAACACAAAATTGGACAAGATTTCACTATAGGATTTCAATTTCACCAAAGAAAGGGAAGTATAGATTCTGAATCAAAAGTGAGGCTTACCAGTGAAATTGATCTGATAGAAAGGTAGAGCTCGACGCGCTAGACGCGTGGCCGCAAACGGTGCGGCGATCGGAGGTCAAACGAGGAAGTTACGGTGGAACAAAGATTGGTGAGGGTTTGGGGATTCTCCTTCTTCCCAAAATCTGCTTGCTTCGTTGGTGTGAAGTGAAGGAGAAGAAGCTGGTGCTTCTTTTATGTTATGGGTCCGATTGGACCCACGGGCCCGGTTTGGGCCCCGATTCAACCGGTTCGGCCCTTCTGGTCCGATTTTGGGCCAAAATTTTAAAATTGATACCAAAATTTTTGTTTCAACGAGCTATATTCTATTTTGATATTAGTTTTGCATTTTTAGCTTTCCTAATTAAAATTCAATTTATTAACTAATTATTTACCGATTTTAGCGGGGTTTACAGATTCAATTTCTAAGGTGTGACTCGTTCTTAATCTATATGAATATGGGGTGGAACTAGCGTATGACCCTTGTTCTACATGGGTCTGATGAGTCCTTAGCGGGATCATCAGAATTAAAGCTTGAGAACACATCTCCTAGACGGCTAATCCACAATTTCGTTGGGGACTTGGAGACCTCAGTTCACCCGAGATCTGGGGCGATTAGGGCCTTTGTGGTATAAACTAGAATCATGAGCATCATTCTCCTATCCGGAAGATTCGACCTTATCTGTGGCGTTTTGAGTAGGATCATCAGAGATTGAATTGTCAGAGCTTCATCCTCGTTCAGATTGGATGACCATTAGCGTGGCATTTGATGTGGATTAGAGGAGATTGAGTGACCATTAGCGTGGCGTTCGATCACTTACAGTTTGCCAAAGAAAGAATCGTCATTCATGGTTAAAGTAGATGGTAAGAAGTATTAATCCGGAAAGATGAGCATCTCTGCAACCTTAACCATTTTCCACCCTTGATTTCACACCACTTCTTTATTATTTCTTTTATTATTTGTTTATGCTTTCAACCAACAATCATCTTTTCTAATCGCCTGACTGCTGAGATCTGCAAGATAGCCATTGCTTGCTCAATCCAACAATCTCCGTGTAATTCGACCCTCATTCACCTGAGGTATTACTTGGACGATCCGGTGCACTTGCCGGTCAAGATGTACGGAGATTTAATTTCCGTTCACCAGTGTTCCACTTAGGATAGCTCAGCTGTGATTCTACGATGAAAGAGGGTTTCAAAACAACCATACTGGACGAACCCAGTCCAACACCACAAGCTTTTTGGTGAAGCTTTTTTTTTAATCATAATTTGCGGAAGCTCTGAGTCTATAACTGATTTTTTTCTATGCCTCTCTAACTTAATTTTTTTCCATGGTTGGTCCATACAGTGGAAAGCCCATACGAAAAACAAAAAAAGCCCATTTTTGTGACAAAATTACCCATTTGCCATCACAGTAAATATTTAAAATTTACGTATATTAGCATTGAAGTAATCCTTCATTATTGCTTCAGAGGATGTTTCTCACTATAATCAACAATGACATGTGTCACTTCTCTATTAGCTGGTCAACCACTAGGCACCACATCCATAGCTACCAGAGAACTGGCCTATATATATATATATATATATATATATATATATATATATATATATATATATATATATATTATTGTCTTTCCACATAAATGAAAATTATTCTCTCCTCCTGCTCCTGACCACTACCAGTCACCGCCGTCGTCCGCCATCTCCTACCCCCTCACCGCTGGCAACGCCAAGCTCCCACCCTCTCATCGTGCGCCCGAGTCTCATCGGTCATCCCGTGGAGAAGAAGCAGAAGATCGTCGTCGCGCCTGGCCAGCCGAGGAGAACATCACCGCCGTTGCCTGACCCAGCCGAGGAGAACATCATCGTCGCCTCCTGACCCATTTGAGGCAGCAGCATCGCTTCAGAGCCTCTTCGCCAACTTTCGCATCTTCGCCTCTGAGCGTCTCCGCATCTTTGCCTCTCCGCATCGTCGCCTTTATGCCTCATCGCCGATCTTCGCCGTGAGCTCAGCTGCTCTTTCTCCCGGTAAGTTATGTGAACTACCATTTAAATTCATTCGGTTGTGGTTTTAGGGTTCATCTATCATATTATCTCTGTGATTTTAATTTATAAAACTTGTTAATTATTATAGCATTGTTCTGATTTATGTGATTTATGTTAATTATAATTTATAGAGGTGTACATGGCCCGGCCCGCCGTGAAGACCCGGCCCACCCCGAACATTTTAGGGGCTAATTTGGTATGATTTCACCGGGTATAGGGTCGGGTAAGGGTTCTCAAAAGTAGACACAATCATTGTTTCGGGTCGGGTCGGGCCACGGGTTGGGTCGGGCCATAGCTCGGTCATCTGAACCCGGCCCGGTGGCCCAGTCCTCATACACAAACTAAGACTATTCATATGATGAATTTAAGTATTTTAAACCTTAATATTTTGTGTTATTAGTCATTATAAGACTATAAGTTAATGTTTCATGTTTAAAATGCATAAGACTTTAGACTAATACATAATATTGTGTTATTTGTATTGATTTAAATATTTGGTGTTATTAGATAATATTAGTATTGATTGTGGTTATGTTTTAATTTTAGAGAATGGTTGGTTCTTGTTATATTTTTCTAAGTGAATTTTACCATGTCAAATAATGGTTGGAGTCTTGAAAATTTGGATATTTTCACATATTAACTTACAAGAAGGTATCAAGGTAATGTAATGTTAACGGCTCAGTTTTCATCTGGTTTTTACCCGATATAATCGTGGCCCGAAAGTGTGTAGGTTTCATTGGATCTAGGATCGGGTTCGAGTCTAACAAATAGGACCTGTATATATTTCGGGTCGGGTTTGGGTCACTTCAAACCCGATTGCACCCGGCCATGAATACCCCTAATAATTTATATTTCTGATTTCTGATTTTAATTATTCTTGATTTTAATTCTGCTAATTATAATTTATACTTTTAATTTCTGATTCTGATTATTTCTGATTTTAATTCTGTTCATTATAATTTATATTAGTTATTAATTTGTAGATTTGTATATTCAAATAGGAGCTTGCACAAATATTGAATTGAAGCTTAATATTTTTAACTCAAAATTATACAAACCTTTTTTAATCCCATGTGATTTTTTTCCTCTCTCTTTCTAAAACATTAACCTTATACTACGAAATTAAACCTACATTATTAATTTAGTATATTATATATATGATAGTATAGCTAAATTTAAAAAAAAATTAATAATCAATAATTTCAAATCTCCTCATACATTTTTGTTCTTTGCTTATACATTGTTATGCGAATACTTTGACTCAACTCAAAATATTTGGTGACCACATGATGGTTTCTTAATAATAAATAGAACTATTTTTATAATGTCCTCTTCTTCAAATCGAATTATCATGACAAATTCATTTTCAAGGACCATTTTCTTGATCAACACAATGTTATGAAAATTGAACGGACCGGCCAGTCGAACCGGTTCAACTACAAACCAATAATAATAACAGTTTGGTTAGATATGTAAAATCGTCGTATAAAAAACCGGTGAAAAATTGTTGAAGCAGACAAGAATTGACCGATTGGACCGAACCGGAACCTGTCCGGTTTACACAAAAACGGAAGCTCCTTTGTTTTTTTTTCCTTTCCCCCTTTCTTTTTTTCATCTATTTAATATATAACTAGTGTATGTTCCCGTACCTTGTACGGGATAATACATAAAATTATATTAAAAATTTTATTAAAAAATTAAATAATATATATAGTAATTATTATTATAAATATTTTATAAAGTTATTATTAAAACCAAACTCTCAAAATTTTTAATATTAAAATATTAAAAATAATTAGTATTTGTCTTAATCAATTTGAGTTTGTTAAGTGATCATCTCACTCGTCCGCTTAAACAACTATTAGGAGTTAGAATCTCGCCTTGTGTATATAACAATCCATTGGCTAGCGATAAACCCTTAATAAATAGAGTATCAATACGTGGTTAGACTTGGCAGGAGTTTTCGAATACGCAGATACCTGACCCGTCCATACCCGAATGAAAAGGGTAATAACTTGACCCGAGTCAGGGCAGATTTTGCTCAAGACAGGGTATGGACGGGTTTAGAGTGTACCCGCTCCGAATATATACATATAAACACTTTTTAGGAATTAGAATTTGCCTCACATCACACATGATTCATAGCTTCGGTCTATACTTTATAGCCATGCAAGATAAACTCAATCATCCTCACCTAAAATCTTCTTCTCGATTTCTTCACAAAAAAACCACATAGCTCCTGTCATGTTGTTGTTGAGTCCATCGCCGCTTACCTATTCACAACTCTCATCTTCCTTCACAGCCAGAGACGGACCCACGTTTAATATGCTCCCACAAATTTTTTTTTAAAAAAATAATACTTATATACATATATACCACTTATTATATTATATTTGTATCAAAATAAAATATAAATAGTTTTTTTGTATTTTATGTTAAAAAATATTTTGTTAAACTTAACACATAATAATAATTATATTGTTAAATTTGATTTAGTATGAAAAATAAATAAATACACTCAAAAAATAGTGATAATTAATTATATTATATTAGTTAATTAATTAATACTTAAATTAAAACTTAATTTTTTAATTAAATACAACTTAAATTATTAGTGATTTTTTAAAAATTGTTTAAGATAAAAAAATATATTATCTATGTATTAATATACTGTGTTATTTTGGTTAAAAAATTTATTTATACTATAAAAATTATAATAAGTAGATTTGACAAATAAGTAAAATAATTGTTTAAAAATATATATAAAAATAATATTTAATCATGTTAAAAATAAAAAAAGATCCTTATAAATATATTTTTTTGTTATTTTAAATATTATACTATGTGTATGAAATTATATTTTATTATTTTAAATATTATAATAATGATTGTGTGTATATTTCTAGTTCTTATCAATATGTATTAGATAGTTCTAATTTTAAATTTTGAATATATCTAAACTAATTTAGATTGATCAAGTGATCAACTTAGTCGTCCGCTTAAATAAGTATTGAGGGTTCGAATTCTGTCTCGTATGTATAGCAGCTCGTTGCCGGCCAATTGTAGATTCTTAAATGGAATTCAAATTTACGACGGATTAGTCCTTAACTTGTTGAATATCGTGGGAAGCAAAAAAATATCTATACCTAAATTTTATTATATTTTTGTCCCATTACTAAATTTTTCTGGGTCCGTCACTGTTCACAGCTTATGTCATCAGCGTTGCTCATCCCGTTACTGTCGTTGTTGAGCCCGTCGCCACCATTCTCCTGCCGAGTTTCTTTTCTCTAGGTAAATTTTCCCCCTCTCTCTCTCTCTCTCTCTCTCTCTCTCTCTCTCTCTCTCTCTCTCTCATTGTGAGTCTATTAAGTTCTTCTCTTCTTCTTCTACAGACTCATCACTTAGTCACCTTCGCTATGCCCAGGTATTGTCGTTGCAGTTTCATATGAGTCTGTCACCGAATAAAATAGAATTTTTATTCAAGTTAAAAATAGACATGCATGAGATCATTTTTGCATATAATTTCTGAATTTTCTCATCCAAATTTGATCTATGTGGTTGAGTATTTTAGTATGGGATCATCGTAGTTTTGTTGTGACACTAATGTGATAAAAGTTTCGGTAATTTCATAACTAATATATGAGATAGACCAGATTATTAAAGTAATAAGAGAAATAACATTCAGATTTACGCGTAAAATTTATAAGAGGTTATCTCAGGAAAATATATATTTATAACCCAAGTAGAAGATTGTTAGGAAATTATTATTTCTTAATATATTTATGGATAATACATATATTAATTATAATCGTAAATTAAATAATTTTACATTAAATGACTTATATAACGGTGATCTCATTTATTGTCATAAATGTTAAATTAAATAAGTCATTATTACTTTTGATTTGGATAAATGAGATTAAAATCATAAATACTATTTTATTTGAGTTTTAGGGTTTAATGAGTGTCACACTCAAATATAAATAATGACTTTAGAATTTTGGTCTCCAACACATCAAACTCGCCTTCATAGCTCTTTTTCCACAGTAAAATTGTGATTCAGCCCTATAAAAAATACAGAAGGTTTTGGTTGACGAAGATCAAAGAACCACAAGAGTCAAGCTCTCTGATCTCAATCATACTCTCGAACAAGGTTCTGAAAACCGGATCGGACCGGCCGGTCCGACCGGTTTAACCGCGAACCGATGACATAAACGGTTTGGTTCAACATAAAAAACCGCTAAAATCAAAACCGTTCTCAAACCGCTGAACCGGCCGAGAACCGGTCGGTCGGACCGAACCGGGACCCGGCCGGTTTTGAAAAACGGCGTCGTTTTCCGTTCTATTATAAAATGAAATGGCCAGGTCTCCATAGCCTCAACCCCTCGAGCCATTCTTCAATCTTTCTCCCCAAAACACAACCCTAGAGTACATGTTCCCCACCGCCACAGGGCTCAGCGCCGCCGTTCGTTGCTCTCAAGCACCACCGTGTTTTCGTCCGATCGTCCGCGCTTCTCCCTCATTCAGAAATTGGTGCGTCTTCCTCGAGCTCGCCATCATTCCCTGCCTCGCTGGTCTTTGTCTGCTCAAACCCTAGCCTCGATCACTCTCCTCTTCAAGCTGTGTTACCTCCGCCGTCGAATCTGGTCCAACTGTCGTCCCTACTGTTTCAGCGTTGTCGCAGCTCGTCTCTGCCGTCGCGTTGCATTTGCTCCACTCTCCTCTGCCGTCGCGTCGTGCTGCAAAGGGAAAAGAAGGGGTGGAGGTCGCGGGAGGAGGCGCGTGAAGGGTGAAGCCTTTGCTGCTTCCGCCGTGTTTGAGCTCGAAGACAGCCGCCAATGCTGCTACCTCTGTTGCTGCCTCTGTCGTGCCTTGCCATCATGTTACCACTGATTTCATCTGCCTCTGTTGCTTCAAAATCATGCTAAATTTATGGGTATCCGTCCTTTTTGAATATGTTTATAAATAATAAGATTAGACATTGATTTTTCTGAATTCTGATTATGGTTTTGTTCAAATTTACTGATGGCTTTGTTTGTAGTTGCTGGTTTTGCTGGGTGAAGGTTTAGTGTTTTGGAATGTTTTATAATGTGCTAATGTTTGTAATTGATGGCTTTGTTTGTAATTGATGAAAGTTTAGTGTTATTGTGATTATTGGTTAATGTTTTGGTTTGGTGTTCTCTCTTTTCCAGATTTCCCTTCTCCTGTATTTCTGTATGTTGCTGAATTGGTAATCAATAAATTTGCCTTTTTACTGTAAATCAGGACTTTACTAGACTTTACTAGGATCTGTTAAATTTGTTGCTTGTTGCTGAATTTGTTGCTTCCCAGTCACAGCATCAGAAGAGAAGTTGGTGAATAAGGTTTTAAACTGTGAAATCATGTGTTGTTGCTTGAATTTTAGGAGAAAGAGCAATGTAATGTATTCCTATTTATGATTCCATAAGACCAAGGTTAAATTAACAATTCAGGTGGAGAGTTTTGTTTATGAGTAATTAAATGCACAAAACAAGAATAGGATTGCTAATTAAATTTGGAATTTCTTATTAGTGACTTGTTAAGGTGCTGTTGTTGTTAAGGTGCTGTTTTGCTATGGCACTATGCTGCTGTGAATAAGGTTTTAAACTGTGAAATCATGTGTTGTTGCTTGAATTTTAGGAGAAAGAGCAATGTAATGTATTCCTATTTATGATTCCATAAGACCAAGGTTAAATTAACAATTCAGGTGGAGTTGAGTTTTGTTTATGAGTAATTAAATGCACAAAACAAGAATAGGATTGCTAATTAAATTTGGAATTTCTGATTATGACTTGTTAAGGTGATGTTGTTGTTAAGGTGCTGTTTTGCTATGGCACTATGCTGCTGTTTTGTAATGGTTGTTGCTGAATGCTACTCTGTTTTCATTGTGTTGTAGTTGTTGGTTTTGCTTTGATTTGTAGTTGCTGGTTGTGTTGGTTTTGTTAGCTTTGTTTGTAATTGCTGGGTGAAGGTTTAGTGTTTTGTAATTGCTGGCTTTGTTTTCTAATTGCTAGTTTTGCTGAGGGCTCCTAATTGATGACATTTAATGTAGTTTTTTAAATTTGAAAACTATTTTAATCTTTATGTTATACTATAATTATATTTTAGGATGCTTATTTATAATTTTATTATTTTATTTTAAAACGGTTTTTTCGGTTGAACCACCGGTTAGACCAGTGAACCAGTGAACCAGTAGTTAGAGCGGTTTGATGACCGGTCCGGTTTTCTGAACCTTGCTCTCGAATGAAGAGACATTTCCGCGCTCTTAGTTATATTTTTTAATGATTTAACATGGATGATCTTGAGGTTGAGAAATCCTAAAATTTTTAGCTAAAATAAAAATTTTATTCAATCAAATGATAATAAATAATTTTATTGAATTAAATTATATTAATGTGATCATTGGATGATAAATAATGCACGAAAAATAAATAAATAATATTTTAAGAGTATAGAAATATCAAATTGTCATTTCAATTTACTTTTTTAATTAACGATAATAAATATCTTAAATTAATTAAATTTTTATAAAATTTATACACCTAAAACTATTTCATTTTTTCAAAAATCTTTTGAAAATACAATGGTTCAATGAGAGGTTGACTATTGAGAATTGAATATAATATTTTTAAATTCATATTTTCAATAAAAAGATGTACTTAGTTCTATCCATCCTAAATAATTCTATATTCACTATTACTTATCTATCTAAATAATTCTAACATTGATAGAATATTATTTTTAGATGCAAAAATTTAAAATATATTTATTCTATTTCAAAAATTAATATTCATATTTAACTTTGAATTCCAACTAATATGACAAAAAATATTATATTTTTTAGTTAAAAAATTAAAGTAAAATATCTATAAATATATTTTTGTGCTTTAGCTTTAGATTTTTCAAAAAAATTTGGTAAGTTAATGGAATCAAATCATATTTCTATAACATATATAAAAATGTATATTACACATAAATTAAAAATTTGGGTATAGTAAGAACAAATACATAAATTAAAATAAAATTTAGAAAAATAAGAACCAATAAAATATTGAAGGAAAGAAATATAAATAGAAGAGAAACAAAATTATTAGACGGAAGAGAAATAATTTAATAAATTTTATGTGTATATAAAAGAAGAATAAAAAGAAGATATACAGTACTTTATTTAATTTAACAAGATTTATGGGAATAAACATATAGAATAAGAGAATAAAAAATGATAATAAAAAGAAGCTAAACATCTTAATTAATATCAAAAAATAATAAAATAATGATAATCTATCATAATCTTAATGTTTTAATATAATTAATGAATAATAATATAATTAGTCTATCATAATATTAATATAATCTTTTAATAAAATTAATTTTAATTAAATAATCAAATAAATTGAATATAAATATGTCTAATCTAATCGTATAAAAAATAATAAATTTTTTACAATTAGACATATTATATATTATTATTATTAGTGACATATAAATATTAGAATTATATTAATACATTAATAGAAATATATTATTATAATAAAAAGTTGCAAGAATTAAAATAACTGAAATTTATTAACTATAATTAATTAAATTAGCATAAAATAAGAAAGAGATGATTAATCAGATTAAATAAATTAAAAAAATATTACTGAAGAAAGTAAATATCACAATAATTATATTACTAATTGAAAAATAATCTATTTAATCAATTCGAATTTTTATTGAAAATAAAAAACTAAAGATTATCAATGAATAAAAATAAATAGGATATAATACATTAAAGAATAATTTTGGTAGTATAAATAATAAAATTAAATTATTATATACAATTTTTACTTTTTACCTTATTATGATTGAAGTTAACATTAATGATAAAAAAACTAATTTTAAATAGTCCCAATTTATATTTTACAACATAATTAAAGCACCATTTATAATTTTTTATTTTGTGATTAATCAATATTTTTTTAATTTTTTGGTTAAGTCTTCTGTATTTTATGATTGATAAATTTTTTTACAAAACACAAATTTATGATGAGTTATTACAATCAACATTAATTAAAAAAATCAAGAAAAAATTATAAAAAATCAAATAAAAGATAAAAAATAGAGTAAACAATTATTTTGAAACTAAAAATTTGTTAATTGTGTTAGAAATTCTAAAAATTTGTATCTTATTTATAATCAATTTTGTTACTCACTTTAACCTTATTATTCATTTATTGTATCTAAAAAGTATATAATGTCACACTTTATTTTCAAAAAGATGAAACTCTTTAAATACACGGGATAATATATAATTTAAGAACAATAAAATAAAAATATCTAGAATTTTATAATAGTATTTGAAATTTTCAATGACGATAATACAAAGTGTTTAAATCGACCAAATGAATTCAATAGTTATTCTTTGCACATCTTATTTAAATTTGAATCTTAAAATTTACTTTTATCTTTTTTTTCTAATATAAATTATTTTTGACAAAAAATAGAAAAAAAAAATTTATTAGACCAAAAAAATATCCGATCAAAAAATTATTATAAGGAGATTTATAATTAGAGAAGAAAAGAATAAAAGTATTAATAATAATTAATAAAAAGAAACAAGCTTGTATTAAAGAATGTTAGAAAAGAAATAATAAAGTTCATATTAATAATAATAATGCTGAGGAATAATGTTGTTGCTTTAGGCTTCTAACTTTCGTCTTTAGCCATCTTTTTTTCTGTTCTTTGCTTTTTTTTTTTTAAATTATCAAGTCATAAAAAAAATAAAGAACAATTCAAGAAAACAAAAACAGCAAGATCTTAAATAGTAAGATCAATAGTAACTATACAAATCAAAATATATAGGAGAAAATAAACTATTATATGATAGAATTAACTTGAGTATATTTTATCATTAAATAAACAAAGTTAATGCACAACAAAATTATATGTAAAGAGAAAAAAAATAAAAAAGAGTTAAAATATACAAAGTGATAAAAAGATTATTTTATAGAAGACTATAAAATAATGAACTTCTAACTAAATTAAACTGTATTTATTATTATTAGAAAGGGTAAGAGAGAGGTTTGTGTGTATTCAAGTTGTGTAAAATGATACAATATAGAAGGGTATTTATAGGTGCTAAGAGAATCGAAATAATAAAGACGTAATATCCTATAATAAATATTTAGATATGTTAAATAATGCTAATTGATCTAATTGATCCTAATTATACTCTAACAATTATATTCAATTAATTGATATACATAATATTAAATTGTGTGATACTTAAATATCTCAATTAGTTGATATAATTAATCCACCATAATGAATTATATTTAATGAGTTAAAAGAAATAAATCAGGAAACATTCTAAGAAACATACCACGTCAACTTTATCATTAAGTGCAAAAATTCGATTTTTATATAATAGAATAAATAGAAAAGATAGATATCTCATTATTCGTTATTTTAACTTATCTATTATATATATTTTTTATATTTACCACTCAATATATTAAAATACAATTTATATATCTGGATAAGAATTACATAGATATTTAATTAAAAGAGTATTTAATTTTTTAAAATATAATAACAGTTTTAATTTCTTTGATTTTTCTTTTTACATTTTTTTTGTGTGCTTTTTTAAATAAAAGACAAGCCTATAGCAAAAATAGGAAGAAATTGTAGTATTTATTGAAGAGGAAAAAAACAAATATAATTAAAATTCATACATTTAAAATGTGTTTGAACTTTGAAAAATGAGATGAGACATGAGAATCCACAGACACTTGACTTTAATGAATCTATTTACACTATTTAACTTTGTTTTTTAGCTTTCTGTTTTCTTCTCTTCTATTTCATATGAATTTATCAGTGCCAAACATGCATCGCATAGAGTATTTTTTAACTCCATCCTAATTCATATATTATCTTTGCTAAATAAAATATAAAAGAAAAAAAAGACAGTAAATAAATTAAAGTTATTATTATTTAAAGAGACAGTAAATATATTAGTATTTTTGTATTTTAAATTAATTAAGATCTAAATGAAAGATAACATTAATTTAAAAAAGTTAAATTAAAATGAACTCAAACATTGATATTTAAATTATAAAAAAAATTGATTTTCATATTTTATAAAATATTATATTAGCGGTAATTGTAAATATGACGCTACTTAAAATTAAATAAAGTAACACAGATAAAACAAATTAAAAAATAAAAAATAACTTAATCTTGTATAAAATTTACCTATAAAATTCTGTACCGAAAAATGAATTTAATTTTAATATATTAATAATATAAAATATTTTATATAATCATTCAATTCAATTAGATTTATCTATTTAGGTCATTATTAAAAAATAAATTTAATATACCAACATACAATTACTTTAAATTGAGCAACAATTATCAATACTATATAAGGGATACACTATTCCACTAAAAATAATTGCTATAAGGAATAATTTTCTAATTTTCTATACTAATATTAGAAAGTTTATATAATACTATATAATAATATTATCATTATCAATACTATATGATATCAAAACAAAAAAATTACCGTGCTAATATAATATTATTAATATTATATAAATCATCTTTGTATTTATTTTTCTGTGCGTATATAATATTTAATTAATACATTAAGACATATATAATATTTTGTTAATACATATATAATATAAAATAATTTACAAATTATTATTAATTCGTATATAATGTATAATTAAATTTAATGAATTCAATTAGAATAAATAAAAAATTATTTATTTTATTTCAGACTTTATAAATGAATAAATTAATTAACTAATATAACAAATTATAATTAATGTAGTAAAATTAATTAAGTAATATATATTATAATAAATTATATTAATATTTAAAATATCTAATCAAATCAATTAGCTAATATAATTAAGTCATGGTAATAAATTGTATTGAATTAGTTAAAATAATTAAATCGGAAAACACTATCCGGAGCATGCCATGTCAGCTCCATCATTAAGTGCAGATATCCAATTTTTATATAATAGAATAGATAGATAGATACTTATGCAGTTCAGTCCCCGAAGCAAAGAACAGTATTCCCTCCAATCTAACATCATCCGTGGTAACGACAGGTGGCAGGCAAAACAGTGTTTCCTCCAGTGTGCCTTCAAGCGGGAAATTTTCCGCGCAAATCCATCTCAAATTCAAATTCCCTCTCTTCCCTTTTACTTTTGGTGATTGAACATTAAGAAGCAACAAAAGCAAAGAAAAAAAAACTTCAGGGATCTTCATCATCGCGAAGATCATCTTTTATGAGGGAGATTTGCTCCTTGCAACTGAAGAAGAGGCTATTTTAGTACGAGATATCTCCACCATTTTAAATTCATTCCCTTTCTCCTCTTTACTCTCAACTCTCAAGTCTCACCAGATTTCAACTCCCCAAAACGTACCATCCATTTCAAAACAAACCCTAAACCCCTTGATACTCCAATTCTTGCTCCGCCATTTCACTCGGCACCTACAAACTCAACATCTTGCTCCGCCCTTTATCTTTGTGTGACCTTGATTGGTGACTCTATTCATGCTATGTAGCCAAACATGAGTCAAGGAGAAGCTGTACCTACATCTCATTGTTGCATAAAAATCTAATATAGGATCTGTACTCTGAGGCTCCTATGAAGAAATCTGACTTTGGAGATCACTGGAAGCTTGGAATCGAGGATGGTGCGAAGCCTCAGGTGTACAATGAAGAGCATGAGAAGTTGTTATCTGCTGTGGCTGGGTGGGAGACGGTCGTGGTGGTTCATAGTGGTGCCACATATTGTGTACATCTTGAGCGGCACAAACGGGGACGCGTGGAGTGGGTTCTCAATAAAGGCCTTTGAGAATCTCTGGGGATTCGTTCGTCTCTCCCTTACATCTGCGGTTATTCTCTGGTATCAAAATTTAAATTAATTTATTTTTTGTTTTTTTGTTTTTTATTTTTATCGTTTGAAAAAAACTCTCTTGGTGATCTGCTGCATGATGCATATGAGAGACAACACTCATGTTTTGTATTAGTAGATCAGAGCCAAATTCTTTAAGAGGAGATAGTATTGTCTCTTCCTTAAGAAATTATGCTTTCTATATGTTAAGGAGATGCAAAAGGATTCGGATCTTCTGATGTTTTAAGTTGTGTTTCAATCTATACCAATAAAAGATAAACATTCAATTTTAATGGCAAAGATTGAAACATGACCAACAACATGGAAAGAGAATAGCATGAGAAGATCCAAATGCAGCAACAAATAAAGGAAAGGAAACAATAATGTATACTAGAGTGTTCTGAGTGTAGCACCTGTGATGCACAAACATGATAGTCGCGAAATCATTGAAAACTTTTGAAATGGTTATCTGGTCATCTTTGACATTTGCTTGATTTCCAGCATTTTGATTATTATTCCACCCACAAATTAGGACTAAAGAGGTGCCTTTTAGTGTTATTTTAATTATTACTCCAATGCATGTTGGCATGTGTGGTTTAGGATGAAAAAATATGAGATACTGGAATGGGGAAAATGGTAAACCCATAACCATTTATAAATTTTTTTAACTGAAGGTTTGTTCTTTGCTTTGGAAATTAATGTACAGTGTTGTTGTCAAAGATATCATTCCCTGTTCCAATTTGTTCTTTGTTATTTTTTTTTCGGTCTCATGTTAATGAATTTGAATTCTAAAACAATTTAGAGCATAGAAAACTCCATCTTTTATGAGCAGCAAGTGGAACATTGACTGTGCGACTTGAACTATTTGTAGTTGCCAAGACGAATAGAGATAGAGCTTCTTTGATTACTTGCTTTTTGGTGTTACTTTTAGTGCTAAGGTTTCACATGGATTAAGGGCTACTTTAGCTGTTTGCTTACTCATTTACTCCCTCTGGAATGTTAGTTTCCTAACCGAGGTTTTACTTTATTCTAAATTTGATGGATTTTTTTTTTTTTGAAAGTTGGGCTTGACAATGGGATTATCTGCAAAGACATCTATGAAGATGTGAAAAAGTGACAATGTTTTGGATGACTACAGTAATATGGAGCTTGACAAGGTAAGTATTGGTGATGCAAGATTTCTAAAATGTTTTGCAAGTATAGTGGTTTATTATTTTCTATTTGTGATTGACTGTTGTTTTTGTGATGCAGATGGAGCATGCAAAAGATGATTTTGATGTCAACGATTATGGTGAGGAGGATGAGAAAGAACAAGGAGAAGAGGAAGAAGATGTAGAGAAAAGAACAATTGAGGAAGACCAAAGTAGATGGAATAATGATGAGATGGAACAACTTGAGATACAAATGTCCCAAATCAGGTTAGATACAAATGTCTGTCTATCCTATATTTGGGTTGAAATACCAATATAATTTTCTAACTTGCTTTAATGATTCTGTAGCTCATTATTTAATGTGAAATAGTTCATGTCAATTTACAGAGAGAGAAAGAGATGTATATGACAAGTTTGGCCACACCTATCAGAATAGAGAATAGAATAATGAATATATAGGTAAACTTTGATTTTTGCTATTATCTGAATTTGGTGATTTATGGAAGGACTTAAAGCCAAGATCTATCTAATTGATTTCACCTCCAGGGATTCACCCTCGACTTAAAGCTAAGATCAAATGTGTATTTGTGCTGCAGGATAAGACTATTTTATGTTGTATTATCTGGAAAGGGTTTGCACTATTGACACAATCTTAAAGGTGATTTTTCTATCTTTATTCTTTAATCTCTGATTCATTTTTAAATCTGTCCATAGGATTTGACTGAGAAATAAGGAAGAAGAAAAGGGTAAAACAGTACTATGAAAAAGAACTAAAAATCTATAACAATAAGGATTAATTATTAGTCACACTTTGAGCTTAGAAGAGATGCATTTTCCAAGTAATTGATAGATTGGATAGTTGTGTTAAATAAGAAGTTTCTTCTATCCATAGGTTGGTCCATGTGATAGTGTCAATGTTGTCGAATTTGGAAAAGCTACAGCCAAAGACAAATGTGATGGCAAACCTAAATGAGTTTGATATGTTCAGTAGAATAGATAAACAATAAAAGCATTCTTGGGTTTCAATTTCAGTAGGATATACTTTTCATGCTTTGAATATAATGTGAATTTAGACAGGTTAAAGCATGTTAATATTTTCTTTTCCTAACTGTTGAACTGTTATAAAAAAATGTGGCAGATTACATAACCATTTTTTTCATATTTGGAGACTTATGTGCCATCAAGTAGCTCATTGGACTTCAATCAATTCCATTAATTTGTTAATCCTTTTAAGTACTAATTATATTTCTTGATTATCTTTAGATGAAAATATAATTGGAGATGAACTGTATTCAATCATCCTTATGTTTTGTGCCGCCGTTATGCTTTAGAAAAGGTGGATCTCAGCAATGATGCTCGGATAATTTATCTGTATACTTCGTCCCAAGTGTCATAATGTCATCCATTTTTTTTCCTTTCATAAATCTTAAATAAGAAGAGACAAAGAAACAATAGATCTGTTTCACTAAAAGCAATTAGGAAAAAAAAAATTACCTTTGTTAATGAATGTTGTTGCATTCTTTAGAATGAGTCGACCTTATGGAAGTTGAAAAGGAGGTTTCAGAAAATCAGAGGCACATGTGCCAATGAAAATCATAACAACAAAAGCAAGCATAATGCATCCAAAAAAAAGAAAAAGGGGTAAATAAATGAAAATTTTATTTATTAAGAGATAGTATATAAAATTAATCAGGTATAAGCTCTTTTGGTTGAATTTTATATAATGATAGAACTAATCAATTTTTTTATGATAATTTTTGCTGCATTTTTTCGAGGAAAATCAATTGGGTGTTCATTATTTGAATGCAAAATAAGATTTCAGAGATCAATAATTTGCTTATACATTTCTAGAATAATTTAGTAAAAATTAGATATGCTCTTTTGCAGCAAAATATAAGCTCTTATTTTATTTTACTTTTTATTCTGTAGCTTAATCGGCACCTTATTGCTGAAGCTACAAATGCGAATGCTGAATGTGCATAGTTTATCATTTTTGTTATGCATAACACTTCTAAATATGGGTAGCACTCTTGCATGTGTTTTAGCAATGAACTCATTTGTACTACTTCATAATTGATTTAACAAATATTCTCTTACTTGATGAACCCAACTATTTTCTTGCTTGATGAACTAACCAATCACCTTGGTAATCCTTCCCTCCCTTATGAAAAGCCTTTTATTTGTTGAGGTGCTGTTTTATTTGATTGATTTCTCTATTGATATGTGGATCAATTACTAGGAAATCAAAGTTGAAATTGTCCTCAAAGACCACAAGGTTCATTTATATTGCCTATTTGATCTTTTATCATATGTGGTTGATGTTCTGATGGGTGAGTTATTCTTATAAAATAGTTGAACTTGAAATATTGTAATCTTAATTTAATTTTCTTTTCAATGATTGATGTGGTTATGTTCTTAGTTGAACTATATTGTTATAAAATTAGTTTGCTATGGTGTTATTAGATTTCATTTGCTTGCTAAAGCTCATTGTTTTGTTTTAATGAAACATTAGATCACAACTTTCACATTTAAGTATTTAACCGGACGAGTCACCAAAAAAAAAAAAGTATTTAACCGGACAAGAAATCTAACCAAATGAGCACAATCAGTTAGCTCTACAATTCTCTAACTCATGATTCACAATAATGTTTTCATGTTCTTTTGAAGATTTTTTTCAAGCTTTTCAATATTAATTTTCTGGATGAAACTGTCCTTTTCCATTCCTCCTTTGTGTTTATGTTCATTTGAAGTATTAAAAGATTCAGTGCAGTGTGGCTAATTGTAAAGCTAAGATTTGATTTTTTTTATTAATATTTTTAGTTATGGCCGATATCATAAGAATAGTTATTATTGGAAGCTTTTAAGATTTTTCAAAAAGGATGCACATAAATGGAAGCTTTTTAGATATTTTATGCATACAATTTTATTAATAACATGATTGGGGTTATGAACAATTTGTTAAAGTAATTGTAGAGATTTTTTTTTATTTTGCTATAAAATACAAATTATTTGTTAAAGTAATAGAAATTTAAGTAATTATAATAATTTATTAGGTTTATAATTTAAAATATATATTTTAAAATATAGAATTTTATCTTCAGTTGGCCAAATCTACAAAGAAGTAGGAACATTTTATTTATGAGTTTTAGCATTTATTTTCTATTGTAATTCATTAGACATATTATTCGGATGAGTTTAGTTAGCATTTTATTTATAAGTTTTTATTATTTTTGTTTTAACAGTGTTTATCATAGATGTATTATTAAATTGTGGGTTTGTATTCTTATTAAGCTTCATGCTTTGCTGTTTATGACAACAAATGGGTCATAGAGTATAGTTGTGAGAAATTGTGTTCTTGAACTCCTAAATTTATTGATATTTTTGAGAAAGCTAAAGAGCTTTTTGTTTCTAATTCATCACATCGCATGTATGAGTTTCATGTAAATGGATAGATATATCTTTTTATTAGTAGCTATGATTTTTTTTTAATTTAATTTTATTCTCTAGATGGTGTATTTGTTTGAGGTTATGAAAACACTTGATATACTCTAGCCAAATTCTATTTCAAAAACAACAATAATTGTCAATTTGACAATGAAGTAATTAAGGCTTTTTTTTTGTCTTTTTCAATTTAATAAAGTTGTTTTTTATTTTAAACATTCTGTCTATTATAGTCTTATTTAATTATTTAAATTTCATATAAGTTACTAATTACTCGATACTTCATGATACAAATATAAAAGAGAAAGTATTGTATATTTTCTATTTTAAAGTAAAAGTTTTTAACAACAGACATAACATATTACTCTTGAATTGGTCATTTTTATTATTTTTATTATTACTGATATTTTTTTTGAATGTGTTAGTTTTTTCTATCTATATTTGCAATTTCTCTGTGTGTCTCCTTGAGTAAAACAAAAGAAAAATACAATTATAAAGTGAATGTAAGTCATATTTAAATTGTTAATTGGTGTGAAAAATAAAAGAGCACTATTAGTGTTTAAAAAAATAATATAATATAATTTAATATAAATTACGTACTATTTTAATTTTTAATATTTGGATTAAATAACAGAAAATTTAAAACATCATTTATATTTTAATAGAATCACTTATAAATAACAACGTAACATAATATTTTATAGCATTTTTTTTATAGTTATCTTTTTTGCTTGCTTAAAAATTTTCATATACTTTTTCGAACAATATCAATACTTTTTTATTTTTTATAACAAATAATATCCCAAATATATTTTATATTTACGTTATTATAGTCTTCATTTGTCTTGTTCGCGCAATGCGCGGGTATCTTGCTAGTTCAGAAAGAAATCACACAACCCCAGTCAAAAAACCCTAGCACTGTAAGCCTACACCACCGCCGCAAGGAGTGGCATACTGCCGCGTCCGTCGCACTCAAAGTTCGCCATCCATCCGTCTATCTAGCTTCCCTCGTGATCCAAGTCTTCAACCCCTGTTCGCTGTCACTGATTGCGGCTGCTTCCTCGAGCTCGGCGTCCGTCGTCTTTGTCTGCTCAGGCGCGCTTCCGTCGCCGTTTGTTTGCCGTTCACGTTCGCGTCTTCGTTCAGCTGTCGTCTTCGTTAGCGTTCTTCGCCGTTCACGCTCGCTCGGCGTTCACTGTTCGCGTTCACTGGCTGTTTGCCGTTCGAGTTTGCATTCGTGTGCGTCTGGAAGCCACGTTGCTCTGCTTCAAATACTGCGACCAACCTGTGCGCTCCACCTAGCCGTCGAACTGCTCTCTTTTGTCGCCGCCGTGAGTTCCCTAAACCCGCCACTAGACAATACACCCACACAACACCAATACTCTGCTTCAAACTCTGCAACTTTTGATTGCTATTACAATAAGTAACTATTTGATTTGGTAGTGGTTTGGATTATTTCATAGACTGAATTAAAGTTATGTTCTCTTCTCTTATTTTGTTTTAATTTTACGGCACTCACATCTATTTTGTGGTTTGTGATTTTTTTGGGTAGTGATATGCTGTTGGTGATGTGCTGCTTTGTGTTTCTGTTTTGTGACTTAATAATGCCCAGATTGTGACTGCTCTGTGTCCTTTGAATGCTGGAAATAGACTGGTTCTGCCATGTAATAAAGAACCTTAGAATATGTGTAGATTGTCTTGCTGAATAATCACTTAGTTAATTTGTTTTGTTGTTCAAAAATCATCACTGAACTTTGAATTTGATATTGTCTTGATCATTTAAATTGAAAAAGTATTTTGTATTAGTGATTAATTTAGGATATATTTTTGCATTATTAGTTATGTCTAAGAATTTATACTTGATTTATTAATAAGTTTGTGAACACATGCATTTTAATTTTTAATTTTAATTTTATTTTTATAATTTTATATTTTTATTTAATTATGACCAGTCAATTGGAATCAGTAGCAATGGATGAGAATGAATGGTATAATAACAAGGTTGAACAAAAGCGAGTATTAAATAATAGGATAATAATTTCAAATGCAATATTGCTCGGTGAGAGAAAGGTTAAATTGTTTGAAGTATTAAAGGAGGATAACTAAGAAGTTGAAAGATAGAAAATGTGTTTTTAGACATCTTTGAGACTGTTACTAGGATTCTTTTTACAAGACCTCTTTGTTTTTTAGAAGAATGTAGGAGAGGAGGAAGTAGTGGTTTTCATATATGACCATTATGATGCTGACTTAGAAGATGTTTGAGTTTGTGATTGAAAAAGTTTCAAGGTTTATGTGAAACAGATTTTAAGTAGTTTGTCAAGTTTGTATGAGCAGATAGAAATGTATTATGGAGATATAAGCTGAAAAAGTAGGTATAAGTTTGTAAAATGTGGTGATAGAGTTCTGATTTCAGGAATGGAGGAAAATTTTTTTATCTGATTCTCCGAAACACAAAAATGTTATCATTAAGAAAGAGATGGTTCGGTTACCTAAAGTTATTAGGTTCATTAAATCTTGGAAAACTTCCAACAGAATTTAAAATGTTCTTCAATTTTTTTAGAATGGTAAGTTAATATGCATGTTTAATTAGTATTTATTTTTATTTAAATTTGTATATATTTTAATATAGATATTTAATTATTATTTCAAGTCTCAAATATGGGAGATGGTGTTTTCTCACCCTTACTTTTGGACTATCAGCATAAGCTGTATTACTTTGTTCTAGCTAACAAGTATATATGTAAGTATCTAGACGACTTTAATAATAGAATATATCTGTCAAATGCAATTGCAGCCGAAACTTGAACACTATAAGAAAAAAATTTTTAATTGGAGAGATGGAGTAAAAGATTTGGAGTTGAGAAATGTTTTGAACGCTCATTTTGGAGTTTATAGATTGGCATCCTTACGAATCGAATAAACTCTTGAGCAAAATGACCATAAGATTTTTCGTTCAAAACCTTCTTTAACTTCAAATCTTTCACTCCATCTCTCTAATTGAAAAGTTTTTTTTCTTAGTGTTCAAGTTCTGCTCCAATTGCATTTGACAGATCTATTTTATTATTAAGATCGTCTAGATACTTACATATATAATTGTTAGTTAAAACAAAGTAATACAGCTTATGCTGATAGTCCAAAAAGTAAGGGTGAGAAAACATTATCTCCCATGTTTGAGACCTGAAAAATAATAATTAAATATCTATATTAAAATATATACAAAATTTAAATAAAAATAAATACTAATTAAACGTGTATATTAACTTATTATTCTAAAAAATTGAAAAACATTTTAAGTTCTATTGGAGGTTTTCCAAGATTTGATGAACGTAATAAGACTTTACGTAATCGAACCATCTCCTTCTTGATGATAATATTTTTGTGCTTCGGGGAATCAGAGAAAAAATTTCCCTCCACTCCTGTAATCAGTATTCTATCACCACATTTTACAAACTTATACCTATTTTTCCAACTTATATCTCCATAATACATTTCTATCTGCTCATACAAACTTGACAAACCATTTAAAATCTGTTTCACATAAATCTTGAAATTTTTTCAATCCCGAACCCAAATATCTTCTAAGTCAGCATCATAATGGTCATATATGAAAACCACTACTTCCTTTTCTCCAACATTCTTCTCAAAAACAAAGAGGCCTTGTAGGAAGAATTCTGGTACTGAAAACACCTTTTCTATCTTTCAACTTTTTGGTCGTTCTCTTTTAATACTTCAAACAGTTTGACTTTTCTTCCACCAGACAATGTTGCATTTGAAATGATTATGCTATCATTTAATACTTGTTTTGTTTAACCTTGTTATTATACCATTCAATCTGTTTCACATAAAGGTGGTAAGAGAAGAGGAGAAGGAAGAAACCAAGAAGGAGTCCAGAGACAAACAAGGGAAAGAAGCAACAGAGGACATCATTCAGCAAGAGGAGCATGTGACTCTCACCACTCTTTTTGTGGATAGCAAGTATGAGGAGACATTATCCCAGTATGAACTTGCCCTACAAGTTGCACTTAACATGTCTTTATCGGTGGAAGTACGTTTGATCTGCCATGCAAATCGTGCTGCATGCTATCAGAAACTGGTATGCTGTTCTTTTATCCTGTTAATTAGAATTGCATTTGTTATCCCGTGAACTCTTGCGCAAAGTAAGAGTAAATATTAGGTAAAATTTGGTCAACTAAGTTGAGGTTACTTTTTAGGCTATTTACTAATTTGACATAAACTAATTTATGTCCCGCTAAATTTGAAGGTGATCGAGTTTAGACTTTAGAACCTGATTTTCTGTTGACTTCCAAATATATCCCGGGAAAATATGACAGCACAGTTAAAGAATGCACACAAGCATTAGAACTGAACCCTGCGTACATTAAAGCATTGGCAAGAAGAGGAGAAGCCCATGACAAGCTTGAGCATTTTGAAGAGGCCATTGCTGGTGAGTTCAAATTTTATATTGGGGCTTAGTATACTTGCCTCCCTTTAGGAAGTCAATGTTTTTACTGATGACATTCAATTTTTTACTAATTTTCTGCTTAATTCTAAATTGACTTTTTCCATTTCTCTACTTTTTTTTTCCTTGACAATAATTGGCAGATATGAAAAGGATCTTAGAAATTGATCCGTCAAATGATCAAGCCAGGAAGGGTATTTGCCGACTTGAGCCGCTTGCTGCAGAAAAGCGGGAAAAGATGAAGGAAGAAATGATGGACAAGTTTTTTGTTGTCTTTATCTTTGTTTTCTAATTATATTTGTGCAGAATAGTTCATGGGCATGCTTTCCGTAAATTACCTTGACCCTTCATGCATGCGTCTGTTATTTGTTGTCCAATATGATGCCCTTTTCTCTCTCTCTTTCTGCTAGAAAACTAACATGCAAATTCGCTGTGTCTAAGGTAAAAAAGGAGAGGGAGAGAGAACATGAGAGAGCATGCACTTTCTAGTTTCTAATAGGTGCTTAACAATAAAATACTCTCATATGGGATAACATAAGTACATAACTAAGGAAATGGTGCATCGGCCATTGTTTCTGCATTTTACTAAGGTTTTGACTAAGTTGTTTTATTCTCTCCTGTCTTGATCTTCCAAGGCTTTAGGTTCATTTCCCCCCCACTCTTTATTATCATTATTATTTGGCTAAAACTTTTTGATATTTGTTTATTTTTGCTATGATTACCGAAAGATTGATATGGACAAGATCCCTAGTTACATTGAATCAAAGCTTTTGCCATTTCAGAGAGAAGGTGTATGGTATGTAGACGTTTGCTAACTTTTTCACCAGCAGACCATTTTTTGGTATATTTTTTCTGTCTTGGTAATCAGCTCTTATATTATGCCCTCATTTATGTTTTAGTTATTTGTTTTCAGGTTTATTTTGCAACATGGAGGACGTGCTCTTTTAGTAGATGAAATGGGACTCAGCCACTCGGGAAAACTTTGCAGGCAATTCATCACTAGGACATTTTCATACCTTCTATCTGCATTATCTGTAGTACTGTTTTAATTCTTGATGTACATAATGTCGGTTTTAGTGGAGTCTTCTCCTAGTTTCTGCTTATTAGCTTGTAAACATGTCTTGTATATACTCTTTTCTATGCTGTCTACAATTACAAAGATGAGTATCTTAGTATCTTACATTAAACTTGGCCTAGATTGAAATAGTACTTGGTACTACAGTAGTATTTGTGACTTAAAAGATATTGCATGTCAATAAATGGTAGAATCAATGTAGACAGTAGAATTACCTACCCAAGGAAAAGCAATTTGTCTTTTTTTTTTCTTTTTCTCTTTCCGCTTCTCCTTAGGGGGAGGGAGAGAAGTGATCAATATTTTTTTGTGAGTGCCACATTATGTATGTGTTGCATGTATAATTTTTCTTATCTTTTGCAGGCAATTGCTGTAGCTTCACGCATTCAGGACTCATGGCCTGTTCTCATACTTGCACCATCATCATTGCACTTGAAATGGGCTTCTGTAAGGATTGTACTTAGACGTTCTCCAGACCTAATAGAGATATATGGAGAAGTATGTGCTTATCCTCTTTTTTCTTTTAGATGATTCAACAATGGCTGAATCTTCCTTCACTCGTATGTAATCTGTAATCTCTTTTTGTCAATTTTTTGGATGTATATTGTTGCCTAGTTTGTACATTAAATCTTAGATTTTTGGATTCATTAGGTTTACTTCTGCTACATTGTCATTTTTCTTTTTCATTCTATAGAAACTATTTTGCTAACTAGCTATCTTTAGTAGATTGTCTAACCTCAAAGTGGTGGATCAAACAGAGGAGGCTTCAATATAGTATTTTTAAGTGCCAAAAGCAACATTCGTTTGGATGGACTCTTCAATATTATCTCATATGATTTGGAGCCAAAGATATAGAATATGCTCACGACATTGGACTTATAGATCCAATTTCTTATCCAATTTTCTTACTTCCACTGAGGTTTGTCTGTTTTAATCATATGTCAGCATTTGCTATTTTATTTTTATTATTTCTGAGAGGCAGAGCACAATGAATAGAGGAATTAATCTATATCTATATGTTATTATGGTGGAAACCCATGAAATTTGATAAAGTACTTCATCTTTTGCTAATAAATCATGCTCATAGCAGTGATTCCCCCTTTTTTGTCAAAAACAATTCAGGTTTGGTTGTATATGAATCATACTATCTGAAGAATCTCAGGAAAAGAGGACTATTGCAACTCTTCCGCTTACAAAGGTAACAAGCTTCAAAGCTACAATTACATGCTTGCTTCTGGTATACTTGCCTTTAAAGTATCCATCTGTCTATCAAGCATAGAAATTTGTGGGAAAAATTTGGAGAGAATTAAAAAGTATTTAAACAAATAAGCAAACAAACAAATGGGAGTCTGGTGTCATATGTAAAACCTTTTAGAGAGCTAAGATGATATTCTTTTAATTTTACTTTTCTTTTAAATAAATAAATAACCAGCTTCAAGCACATGCAAAATCGTAGTCGAGTAATGTGAACCCATGTTTCCCTCTTCCCAATGTGAGAGTCCGGTGTCGTGTAAAATAGTTTTATTTATTGTCATTCATGTTTGACTTTCATTGTTCATTTAGTTGCAATAGTCACCTGCTAGCTGCTGAGTAATCTTTCTTGATCTAATTCTCTCATGCTTTCTTTCAAGTGAAGACTAAAAATGTCAGAAAGCTCAATATTCAATATTCAATATTGCTTAGTGGAACTCCTGCCTTATTCCGACCAATAGAACTGTTCAAGCAGGTATTCCTTTTGTCTGATTATATGTAATACCTTGTATATGTTCGACATTGGTGGAGACATTTGAGGAATCTTTGTAATTGTGTTTGACAGATGGAAGCTTTGTATCCTGATGCATATAAGAATGTTCATTAATATGGTAACCGAAATTGCAAGGATGTAAGTCGTCTCTTCTTTACTAATGAGATTCTTCAAAGCAGCCAGTTTTCTTTATTGATGGATGTTTATTCTAACTTTCAGTTTTTCATTTCTCTTCTAGGGAGTTTTTGGAGTTTATCAAGGGGTAAGTAATCATGAAGAGTTACACAATTTGATGAAGGTGACAGTGATGATACGAAGGCTTAACAAAGTTGTTCTTTCTCAACTTCCTGTAAAGTGTAGGCAACAAGTGCGTTCGTTTATCTCCATCTCTTCTATGCAATCTGCAGTGCACTCTTTTGCTATTGTTTGTTTCAATCAATGAACATTCACAGCATGCTCATGAAACTTGGAACTTTTTTTTTTGGTTGATCCTCAGGTCTTCTTAGACTTAGCTGACAAGGACATGAAGCAAACTAATGCTTTATTCCGTGAAATAATTCAACATATTTGTTTTGCATCTATATCTTGAGACTAGTATAGCATCATGCAGTTCTGGTTATTTATGTTTGAGCTAGTTATAGAACACAATTCCTATTTTGTTGACAATATGCTTATTTTGGGCATATAATTTTTTTTTGTATTTTCTCGACTGTGGATGTCATTTATTTGAACTATGTGATTGTTATTTAGATTATGAGTAATTTTCTAAAACTTCCACTTCTGAAAACGGTTCAAAAAATTTCTCACCACTCTTCACTGGTAATGTTGTGGTAAGTTTTCTACTTTTCTTTCCAAAATTTGGTTATTTGACTTGGAAATGGTAATATGTACTCTCTATTTTCAGTTTGAGTCTTGGTAAAATCTAACCAATATTGGTTTCTTTTTTTATTTTTATTTTTTATTTTTTATACTGCAGTTGGAGGTGGTAAAAGCCAATATTAAGTCTGCCAAATCAAAAGATGAGGGTGAATCTCTTAAGTTTACTCATAAGAATCTGATTGACAAGGTTTGCACAGCTCTGAACATAATGTTGACTTGTACAATTTGTTTGGAAGTTTTTCTTATTACCTAGAACTATGATAGGTTTATAGTTTCTACTGCAACATTTTCTCAGGCCTTGGCCTATATGCGAGTAGTTTAAATCATTTTGACTGGTATATGATCAAAACTGAATTATGATATATTCGATTCCAGATATGTACTGATTCTGCAGATGCCAAGATTCCTGCTGTTCTTGAATATCTTGGAACTTTCATTGAGGTATTGCTCTCCTCGACCGCTTCAAAGCAATAAAAAGTCAATACTAAGAATTAATGACTGCAGCTATATGTACTATAAGAAAGTCAAGTTAGGTTCTCAACTTCTCGAGTTTCACACCCATCTTTGATTGGTGTGCTTGCATCAATGTTGGTTAAATTGGTCTTTTCATATTTCTTTTATCGCAAACGGTGCCCCTTAACGTAGGACCATAACTTGAATGAATTAAATTGGCTGATTAGTGTAGTGAAAATGTCAGCATATGGCTTTTTCCTACATATACCACAACTATTATTGGTGTCAACGTTGTCTGGTCTGAGTGGTGACCAAAATACAGACGAATGGTAAACTAGATCATATTTTATTTCTTATATTTCATCCATCCTCCTGTTGCCCCAAATCATTGTGTATGCTTAGTTTGAATGTTTGATTTCTTCAATTTTTTTTCTCTTTCTTCCATCTTGATGCTTCGTTTGGGCTATTGGTGGTTATCACATGTAATATGTTGTGATCACAGCAGGCAGGTTTTAAGTTTCTTATATTTGCGCACCATCAGCCAATGATAGATGCGATACATGAGTGCCTTCTTGTAAGACCAGTTCAATTTTACTCCTTTTTTTTCATCTTGGAAATTATAAACACTTACGAAAACTGTTGAAAATTTCCAGGGGAAAAAAGTGGGTTGCATCCGGATTGATGGAGGTAGACCTGCTGCATCAAGGCAACAATTGGTTACAGATTTCCGGGAAGAGCACTCTATCAAGGTAGCTGTGGTATGGTTATATTTTGTTGGTGTATTTCTTCCATGTTTTTCCAGGAAAAGTATCTTTTCTGTTGCATTGGTTAATATTTTTGCTTGAGATAATGATTTCATGTGACATGTTATCATGCAGCCATCCATTAATGCTGGAGGAGTTGGATTAACTTTAACTGCTGCAAGCAGTTATATTTGCAGAACTATCTTGGACTCCCGGTTACCTAATTCAGGCCGAAGATTGTGCTCATAGAATTGGCGAGGTATTCTCACACTTGTTAAGTAGAAGGAGGGAGTTGTTACTAGTTGCATGACAACATTAAGAAAACAAATAATCTCAAATGAGAAGAACCCTCATGTCTAAATTTTTGAGTTGCAAAGACAACGTGTGCTCTTATGGTTCTTTGACTAGTTAGTTCTTGTTTACAGGTCTCTCCGGTAAATATATATTACTTGCTTGCAAATGATACGGGTGATGACATCATATGGTAAATTCTGTTATTTTTGCAGTCTGTCGCTGCTTGGTATAGTGTTGACTTAACATTTATTGTGCATTGATGATCTTCTAGATTTTTACATCTTAGGGATGTGGCGCAATTCAAACTGGATAATTTGGGGCTGGTACATCTCTACATCGTCTTGGAACTATCATATGTAACATATGGTAAAATAAACTGGTGGTTCTATTCTGGTTTATATTTATATTTTGTCAAGATTTATACTCAAGTAGTATTTGAGAGTTACTTTTTGATGTTTTTGAGAAACCATTCTGAATTTTAGTTATTGAAAAATCAGATGTTAGATGGCCATGAGAACACCTTAGCTGTGTCAAATAATCAGCCATTGAGTAGCCCTGCAAAGCATACTACTATTGAGCATAGCCCTTTAAGGCAGAGAACTCTTGACCAGTTTGTCAGAAGATGTGATAACGCGGATAGGTCGGAACATCAGCCTGACCCGAAACGGCCCTGTTAGTCATGACTCTTGAGATACGCAAGATGGATTTCCATTTTCTCAGATACGTGGCCAGTGGCAAGTGAATTGGAACTTAAATGTTAATTTTTACATGCAGAAGTTTCCCTGTAGTATTAACCACGTGTGCTTACATGGGGAATTCACCTAATGATGACACAAATATGCCTTTTGAAGCTGAAATCCATTGTACAACAAATAATAGATTTTGAGTAGAACTGACTACACTAAATTATGTTTCTTCTGTTGGAGATAATGGTTTGGTTATGTGAAATATGTATTGGAAGAAAATGTAGATCAAGTCACCCTTGTTAACTTTTTGCTCCCCAATGTTTTGTTTTAGTGTGGGGCTCTGTAAAGAGTAGTACATCATCATATATGAATTAGACTTGTAAATTCCTTTACTCCATATGCTTGTATCATTTTATTTTGTAGAAATGATCATCTTTGAGTGAATACACTCGTAGAATCAATCCCTCAATAGCACCTCAGTTTTTTTTTTTTTTGGTCAGATGAATTGGACAATCCCCAAGTCGGTAAGAGTTGATGTAACACCCTACCACACAAAGCTTTACGCTTAAGTCGTAAAACAAAGGTGATGTGGTATTATGACTTCTAAAATAAAATAAGTACATATAATAGCAGAAGAGTTATAATATGCTAGGAGCCTTGAAGGATAGGGAAAATAAAAATCGCGAGATAAAAGCGCAACGCTCAAGGAACGAGTTAACTTGCATGCTAAGAAAACTGTAACTGTCAAACATAAGATAACAGAAGTAGGAATAGAGTGCCAAAGATACAAAATATCAAGCTCCTAACTCAGCCTGCGAAGTCAAGACTGGCCGGAGAATATTTACACATATATATACATACATATCCAAAACCCAAAAGTACATATACACAATCCTGCCTCTCCATAAACCTCTAAGAGGATCAAAAAGAATAAGTCATGCGGAGAGAAAACTAAGTACATATATATACATCATAGCATAACAAAATATCCCAGTAACCACTCCGCTTCAAGAGTCCAGACGCCTAACGAGATGCCTCTCGACCTGCATCTGAAAATTAACAACATAGTATGGAATGAGAACCGGAGGTTCTCAGTATGGTAAAGGTGCCACACACATAATATATAAGGTCCTGGGAATGCCAGAGGCAATCCTAGAACGCCGACACTCAGATTGTAGAGCTTAAAGTATTAAACAGAAGCCATAAAAGGTGGTTTCCTAGAAATATTTAATCCTAACTTAACTTAACCTTAAATCTAAGTCTTATACTGCCATTCCTCCATACCTCCAATTCCATCATGCATTTTCACAGACAAATAAACAGATAAAGGCAAACACAAGAAAGTTACAACTACTGCAGGTAACAAATACACATTTAGCATGGCAAATACAGATAGGCACACCCAATTAGAGCACAAGCAAGTAATTCAAGTAATATGCATATGATGCATGCCTGTCCTATGGCTGATGAGGCTCATCTGTCGGTTATCCAGCCAACCCGACAAGTCTGAATTGTCCTTAGACTGTCCCCCGACGTGCATCCCCAAGAGTCTATGCATAGATTTTTCTCAAATAATCAATATTGCTCAATGGGGGTAACATTCCCGGGAATTTATATAGTGCCCGGTCACACTTACGTCGTAGGGTCAACAGAGTATCGAGTTTTCAACCTGGTACACGTGGTGGCAAGCCACGGCACTTAATCCAAGGAATCTCGTATCTCAGATTATTCAAATTCATAAGCCATATAAATAATTCAATTATAATTCATCAACATCCACATCATTCCCAATTGCATCTCATTCATCATCATACATTAAACATATTCAATCCTTATCCTTCATTATATCACCTCCCATTCCATCCATCAATAGTTTCAATTCAAAACATAATTCATTCTTTTCTAAGAATCAAACTTCAAACTTAAAACATACTCACTATCTTAATAACTCAAAATCAAACCATATAACCTTTAAATCTAAATCTCTTTTAAATAATCATCTAAATAAAATCTCTAATTTTTTATAAAATTTCGGCAGCATCTCCTCTAAAACTCGGACTTTGCCACCCTTTTCGGGTCCAAACCTGCTTTCTTTTCAATTCAACATACCCTTCCTCATCATCATAACAATCACCACAATAAATCTACTTCAAATCAACAATTAAACTCATACAATATTCAAATCCAACAACCAAAATTCAACTAAGGATCATAGTTCACAAATCCTAGGCTTTTAACACAAAATACCTCATTATCACAACAACCTCCACAATAGTTATACCTCAAATCAATAATTCACCAAATCATTAGTTAATCAACAATAATATTCAACCATAATTCTCTCCAAATTAACATAACAACATTCACCATCCAAAATTAAAAACTAATTATCCAATAAATTTCAACCAAATATATTCATCGATAAATTACTAAACATTAAACATACACCTGCATTCCAACTTATCCAATGGTCATCTAGCCTAAGTTTTCACATAAGCAAGAGTGAACGTTTCTCTCAAGCTAATTGGATCCTAAAACATCAGAAATCAAAGAAATTCAATATTCCCACTTAAAATTCGAAAATTGGGGGAAGATGAAGCTGAGAGTGAAATAGCAAGTTACCTATGAAATTGTTCCGGTAGAAATGTAGAGCTCGACGCGGTGAACGCGTGGCCGCAAACGGTGCGGCGATCGGAGCTCGAACGGAGGAGTTACGGGAAATTGAATTTCACGTAAACGAATTTCTCTTCTTCTCTTCCCTGGGAGGCTTGCTGCGTCGCTGAGGGAAATGAAGAGAAAATGAGCCCGTGGCTCTTTTTAATGGGCTGGTCCGGTTGAACCGACAGCCCGGTTCAACCGGTTCGGTCCTTTCGGTCCATTCTTGGACTGTTTTCTTCAAAATTAGTGTCAAAATTCTCGTTTCGATGAGCTCTACCCTATTTTGATATAATATTCGCATTTATAATCCTCCTTATTAAAAAATAATTTATTAACTAATTATCTACTAATTTAACCGGGGTTTACATTCTACCCACCTAATAAAGAATTTTGCCCTCAAAATTCAAATATAGTTACCTGAAAAGAGATGTGGATAGTCCTTTCGCATATCTGATTCGAGTTCCCAGGTATGTTCCTCGATACCAGCTCGTCTACAAGCTACTTTTACCAATGATACTTCCCTTCCTCGTAATCGTTTAACACTGGTGTCATCAATCCTCACCGGAATTACTGGGAGTGTTAGATCTTCTCTCACTTGGATTGGTTCTGGTTCTAGAACATGACTTGCGTCAGGATTATACTTCCGAAGCTGTGACACATGGAACACATCGTGCAAATTCGAAAGGTATGGCGGTAAGGCAATTCTATAAGCCACTGGTCCAATTCTTTTCAGAATCTCAAACGGTCCAATATAACGGGGATTCAGTTTCTTGGTCTTAATAGCTCTTCCCACTCCAGTGGTTGGTGTAACTTTCAAAAAGACATGTTCTCCTTCTTCGAACTCCAAAGGCTTTCGCCTCTGGTCAGCATAGCTCTTTTGGCGGCTTTGGGCTATAAGCATTCGACTACGAATCTTCTTTATCTGCTCAGTCGTTTCGGCTATCATCTCAGGCCCTAATAAACTCCTTTCTCCAGTTTCATACCAACACAATGGAGATTGACATTTCCTGCCATACAGAGCCTCATATGGAGCCATTCCGATGCTCGCATGATAGCTATTATTATAAGCAAACTCTACTAATGGCATATACCGGTCCCAGCTCGCCGGTTGGTCCAAAACACAAGCTCTTAGCATATCTTCCAAGGTCTGAATAGTTCTTTCTGACTGACCATCTGTCTGAGGGTGATACGCAGTACTCAAGCTTAACTGAGTCCCAAATGCACGCTGAAAAGCTCCCCAGAACCTTGATGTGAAACGAGGATCTCTGTCAGATATGATAGTAGAAGGCACACCATGCAACCTGACAATCTCTTTGATATACATTCGAGCCAATTCCTCCATTGTGCAACTTATTCGGATAGGAAGAAAGTGAGCTGATTTTGTTAATCGATCCACAACCACCCAAATAGCGTCACAACCAGATCGGGTTCTAGGCAAACCTATCACAAAATCCATTGCGATACTCTCCCATTTCCATTGTGGAATCTCCAAAGGCTGAAGGGTCCCTGATGGTCTTTGATGCTCAATCTTAACCTTCTGACACGTTAAACATTTAGATACATGCAATGCCACATCATTCTTCATACCTGGCCACCAGAACATCGCTTTCAGATCCTGATACATTTTAGTGCTCCCTGGGTGAATTGAAAACCCGCTCTTGTGAGCTTCCTTCAAGATACTTTGTCGTAGGTCTCCAACATCAGGCACAATAATCCGGTTCTTGAACCTCCATAAACCATCCTGACCTTTTGACATTCTCCACTGTTTTCCCTGTTCAACTGCTGGTAATACCTTACGTAACGCTTCACTATCTTGATGAGCCTTCAGAAGTTCTGATTTAAAATCACTTGAAATCTGTAACTGACTCAAACACAAAATTCCAAATTCTTTTCTAACTCCCAAATTCAAACCTTGAAATGCCTTTAGTAACTCTTCCTCCCGTAGCATCATCCAAGCTGCATATAAAGACTTCCGACTCAAAGCGTCCGCCACAACGTTCGCTTTTCCTGGATGATAATTCAATTCAAAATCATAATCTTTCAGAAGCTCCATCCACCTCCTCTAATGCATATTCAACTCTTTCTGCTCAAAAAGATACTTCAAACTCTTATGGTCTGAGAAAACATGAAACTTAACGCCATAGAGGTAGTGCCTCCAAATCTTTAAAGCAAACACAACAGCAGCAAGTTCTAAATCATGTGTCGGGTAGTTCATCTCATGCGGCCTTAACTGCCGTGAGGCGTATGCTACAACATTCTGGTGCTGCATCAAAACACACCCCAACCCTTTCAGAGATGCATCACAATACACTTCAAACGATTCACTTGGTTCAGGTAATACCAATACAGGTGCAGTAGTCAACCTGTGCTTCAATGCCTGGAAACTCTCTTCACATTCCGGAGTCCAGATAAAAGGTGTATCCTTCCTAGTCAACTTAGTTAAAGGTAAGGCGAGCTGTGAAAATCCCTTAATGAATCTGCGATAATACCTTGCCAAACCTAAGAAACTCCTGATCTCTGTCACTGAAGTTGGTCGCTCCCAATTCATCACTGCTTCCACCTTAGCAGGATCCACAGCTACCCCCTGCTTACTCACCACGTGGCCAAGAAACTTCACTTCACTCTTCCAGAACTCACATTTAGATAGCTTAGCATATAACTTCCTGTCTCTCAGAATTTGCAGCACAGTTCGCAAATGATCAGCATGTTCCTCTTCAGTCTTAGAATAAACAAGAATGTCATCAATGAAGACAATAACAAACTTGTCCAGATACGGTCGAAAAATCCTGTTCATATAATCCATAAATACTGCCGGGGCATTAGTTAACCCGAAAGACATCACTGTATACTCATAATGACCATAACGGGTTCTGAAAGCAGTTTTCGGAATATCCTCGTCTCTAACCCTTATCTGATGATATCCGGATCGCAGGTCAATCTTAGAAAACACACTGGCACCCTGTAGCTGATCCATTAGATCATCGATTCTAGGCAACGGATATTTATTCTTCACAGTGATCTTATTCAATTGCCGATAATCGACACACAGCCGCATACTCCCATCCTTCTTCTTTACCAGTAACACTGGCGCTCCCCACGGAGAAACACTTGGTCGGATAAAATGCTTACCCAACAGATCTTCCAGCTGAGCTTTCAGTTCAGCCATTTCTAAAGGCGACATCCTATAAGGAGTAATTGAAATTGGACCGGATCCAGGTACCAACTCAATTGTAAATTCAACCTCTCGATTAGGTGGGAATTCATTAATATCATCCGGAAACACATTTGGAAATTCACATACAACCGGAATTTGCTCTAAACTCTGATCATCACCTGATACTCCCGCAGTTAATAACATAATACCCTGACATTCGGTTCCAGAACAGTTTACTATCATAGAGTTCAAATAGTAACTATTCACCACAACCGATGCTTCTGACCCTTCTGGCATAAACTGTACTGACTTCTCAGAACAATCAAGCAAAACATGATTCTTGGATAACCAATCCAATCCCAAAATGAGATCAAGACCAGTCATAGGCAAACAAATCAAATCATGCACAAATTCACGCTGTTGTACTCGAAAGGGAACTTGTGGACATTCTATCCTAGTCACCATAGCTTCATGAGTAGCATTATATACTTTCAAATCATAACCTAAGACCACCATTCTCAATCTTAATTCATGGGCCTTTTCAAATGCAATAAATGAATGACTTGCTCCTGAATCAAATAAAGCATTTAAGATTTTACCAGCCATTTCACAATTACCTCTAATAAGTGTCTCAGATCCCTCAGCACCAATGGTAGAAGTAGTGTGTACTCTCCCCGGCTGTTGCACCCTACCAGTCTCATACTTCTTCTTCTCAGGGCAATTACTGGCTATATGCCCGGGATGTCCACAGGAATAGCACACTCCAAGTCCTAATCTACACGGAACTCCAGGATGATATTTTCCACACTTCTGACAATTCAAATCCTGCTGTGGCTGCTTCCCAAACCTTTTTCCTTGATTAGCAGTAATATTCGGCCTTCTGTAATTACCTTGACCCTGAGTCTGCTGCGAAACAAAACCTCCACGTTTGAAATTCCTACCTCTCGGAGCAAAGTTCCTCCCTGAAGGCCTCTGAAAAGGCATCCTCAAACTCCCTTTCTCTGCTGCCGCCTTCCTCACACAATCCTCAGCCACCCTACTCTTATTCACCAATTCAGAAAATACCCTGATCTCCATTGGGGCAACGAAGCTCAGAATATCGCTCCGAAGACCTCCCTCATATTTAATACACTTCCATTCAGCAAAATCTTCAGGCGCACCTTGACAGATACGAGAAAAGCGACATAACTCCTCAAATTTGCTGGTATACTCAGCAACAGTCATTTGTCCCTGCTTTAACTGCATTAATTCAAGTTCCTTGGCATTTCTAGCTGAATTAGGAAAGTATTTCTTATAGAACTCTGTCCGGAAAACCTCCCAAGGAATCGCAGCACCATCAGGCTGCAGGATACGTTGTGTTCCCTGCCACCAATACTGAGCTTCACCTTGCAACTGATAAGTCCCAAATTCAACCCATTGCTCTTCAGGAACATGTTGTGCCTGTAACGCCCTTTCCATAGCCTGAATCCAATTATCTGCATCAGTTGGATTTGAGGTTCCCCTAAAAGTCGGAGGGCGAACTTTCAGAAATGTAGCAAGTGTCATAGGACCGTCCTCATCATTATTGTTCCCATGATTACCCTGATTTATCTGATTACCCAGTGCCTCAGCTGTTGCCTGCATAGCTGCAGCCATATTTCCCAAGGCAGCCATAAAGTCTACTGGATCAGTCCCTGTGGGTACAGGAGTAACGGTGCCTGTCCTACCTCTACCTCGCCCGCGACCGCGTCCGCGAGTCGACATCTGGTCCCTATACACACCAAACAAGTGATATTAAGTTGATCAGTCTCAATATCGCAGGTCTAATGCTTTAAGTTCCAAATGCATGCTCACAAACGTTTATGCCATATATATCAATCAGATATCCTAATAGCACATAAACACATATACAGAGAATGCACAGAAGCACAATCAGTCCGTCTTTCAGGCTCTATAGGAACGAACTGCTCTGATACCATTAATGTAACACCCTACCACACAAAGCTTTACGCTTAAGTCGTAAAACAAAGGTGATGTGGTATTACGACCTCTAAAATAAAATAAGTACATATAATAGCAGAAGAGTTATAATATGCTAGGAGCCTTGAAGGATAGGGAAAATAAAAATCGCGAGATAAAAGCGCAACGCTCAAGGAACGAGTTAACTTGCATGCTAAGAAAACTGTAACTGTCAAACATAAGATAACAGAAGTAGGAATAGAGTGCCAAAGATACAAAATATCAAGCTCCTAACTCAGCCTGCGAAGTCAAGACTGGCCGGAGAATATTTACACATATATATACATACATATCCAAAACCCAAAAGTACATATACACAATCCTGCCTCTCCATAAACCTCTAAGAGGATCAAAAAGAATAAGTCATGCGGAGAGAAAACTAAGTACATATATATACATCATAGCATAACAAAATATCCCAGTAACCACTCCGCTTCAAGAGTCCAGACGCCTAACGAGATGCCTCTCGACCTGCATCTGAAAATTAACAACATAGTATGGAATGAGAACCGGAGGTTCTCAGTATGGTAAAGGTGCCACACACATAATATATAAGGTCCTGGGAATGCCAGAGGCAATCCTAGAACGCCGACACTCAGATTGTAGAGCTTAAAGTATTAAACAGAAGCCATAAAAGGTGGTTTCCTAGAAATATTTAATCCTAACTTAACTTAACCTTAAATCTAAGTCTTATACTGCCATTCCTCCATACCTCCAATTCCATCATGCATTTTCACAGACAAATAAACAGATAAAGGCAAACACAAGAAAGTTACAACTACTGCAGGTAACAAATACACATTTAGCATGGCAAATACAGATAGGCACACCCAATTAGAGCACAAGCAAGTAATTCAAGTAATATGCATATGATGCATGCCTGTCCTATGGCTGATGAGGCTCATCTGTCGGTTATCCAGCCAACCCGACAAGTCTGAATTGTCCTTAGACTGTCCCCCGACGTGCATCCCCAAGAGTCTATGCATAGATTTTTCTCAAATAATCAATATTGCTCAATGGGGGTAACATTCCCGGGAATTTATATAGTGCCCGGTCACACTTACGTCGTAGGGTCAACAGAGTATCGAGTTTTCAACCTGGTACACGTGGTGGCAAGCCACGGCACTTAATCCAAGGAATCTCGTATCTCAGATTATTCAAATTCATAAGCCATATAAATAATTCAATTATAATTCATCAACATCCACATCATTCCCAATTGCATCTCATTCATCATCATACATTAAACATATTCAATCCTTATCCTTCATTATATCACCTCCCATTCCATCCATCAATAGTTTCAATTCAAAACATAATTCATTCTTTTCTAAGAATCAAACTTCAAACTTAAAACATACTCACTATCTTAATAACTCAAAATCAAACCATATAACCTTTAAATCTAAATCTCTTTTAAATAATCATCTAAATAAAATCTCTAATTTTTTATAAAATTTCGGCAGCATCTCCTCTAAAACTCGGACTTTGCCACCCTTTTCGGGTCCAAACCTGCTTTCTTTTCAATTCAACATACCCTTCCTCATCATCATAACAATCACCACAATAAATCTACTTCAAATCAACAATTAAACTCATACAATATTCAAATCCAACAACCAAAATTCAACTAAGGATCATAGTTCACAAATCCTAGGCTTTTAACACAAAATACCTCATTATCACAACAACCTCCACAATAGTTATACCTCAAATCAATAATTCACCAAATCATTAGTTAATCAACAATAATATTCAACCATAATTCTCTCCAAATTAACATAACAACATTCACCATCCAAAATTAAAAACTAATTATCCAATAAACTTCAACCAAATATATTCATCGATAAATTACTAAACATTAAACATACACCTGCATTCCAACTTATCCAATGGTCATCTAGCCTAAGTTTTCACATAAGCAAGAGTGAACGTTTCTCTCAAGCTAATTGGATCCTAAAACATCAGAAATCAAAGAAATTCAATATTCCCACTTAAAATTCGAAAATTGGGGGAAGATGAAGCTGAGAGTGAAATATCAAGTTACCTATGAAATTGTTCCGGTAGAAATGTAGAGCTCGACGCGGTGAACGCGTGGCCGCAAACGGTGCGGCGATCGGAGCTCGAACGGAGGAGTTACGGGAAATTGAATTTCACGTAAACGAATTTCTCTTCTTCTCTTTCCTGGGAGGCTTGCTGCGTCGCTGAGGGAAATGAAGAGAAAATGAGCCCGTGGCTCTTTTTAATGGGCTGGTCCGGTTGAACCGACAGCCCGGTTCAACCGGTTCGGTCCATTCTTGGACCGTTTTCTTCAAAATTAGTGTGAAAATTCTCGTTTCGATGAGCTCTACCCTATTTTGATATAATATTCGCATTTATAATCCTCCTTATTAAAAAATAATTTATTAACTAATTATCTACTAATTTAACCGGGGTTTACAGTTGAGCCCGAGACCTTTTGGATGGGGAGGGGGTGGAATGTCGTGTGAGCTAAGGCTCATTGGCAATAGCACCTCAGTTAAAACTGACCATCATATTAGCTTTTTTTTTTTTGTGTCTACTTTTTTTTTTGGTGTCTTTTGTTTAGGAAAATGACCTATTTTGATAATGTTACTTTTCTCTCTAAAGTCATACGAACATATATTGAAGAAATCATGTGAGGAGTGAGATAAAAAAAATTTAAAAATAACATTGTTATTTTCCTTCAATAATTTAGAAACTTGATTTGAATTTTTGGTAACCCGCACTAAGATTATTTTTCCTTCATCATTCTTATTATTTTCTTAGTCTAATCAATAATGTAATGAATGGATAATATTATAAATATGACTCCAATCAAAATTTCTAAACTAAATTTTAAACTATTAGTTCAATTAATTATTTAACGAGAAAAATATAAATTTTTTTCTTAAATTGTTGAAAATATTAAAAATACTATTAAGTTTTATTTTGTTTCAATTTTAATTCTGAAGTATACCTCAGTTAAATTTTTTTTAAGTTTATAAATTCAGCAACAATGCATGATATATATCTGATCTTTTTTTGTAATTCCATTATGTCTGATTTGTTTATGTTAAATGTTGTTCTTGTGAAATTATTGCTAAATTAGTTTTAAAATTTTTAAAAATTAGCCGCCAAAAGTATATTTGATGCAAATTAAAAATTTTTAGAACAAAATTAAAACAAAACTAGATTAAGACCAGCATGAAGGCACGATGTGCGGAGAGCTAAATTGATCATATTATATAGTATAAATTTAAAATGTTATATATATTAGTTAGGGATATATTAGATAATATGTAAATTAATATTAAACTTATAAGTTAATTTGTAAAAATATTATACTATATTTATTTAATTTGGAAATTTATATATGATTTAATAATATTATTATTCAAAAAAAAGAAATACAAAAAAATGTTTTAATATAGATAATAATTGCGTTTAACCGTTATTTTATAATTCAATTGAATAATAATATGAATTAGATTTAATTGATTAAGAAGGTTAAAATTTTGTTTAGTAGCATATCAAAATTAATTTAAATTTTATAACGGTTGATGATAAATGACAATTTAAAATAAAAAAATTAATTCAAAATTTAATAATTATAAAAAATAAAATTATGCATAAATTAAACTATAAATAAAAAAATATTTAATTGAGGTTTATTCACTTGATTTTATATAATTATTTTTTTATTTTTTTAAATAATTTTTTGTTTATTTTTTCTTTTTTTGGGTTATATTTAAATACTATGGTACAATGATGAAACAATTCGATAAAATACAAGTATGAATATTATTAATGTTTTGATAATTAAAACCAGCATTCAATTTTCTAATTTGATTCTTCATGATTCATGACAACATGTATTTTCATCAATATTATTACAATTAAATAATATTAAGAAAAATGTAAATTGTTAAAAAAAAAAGAAGTGATATATACGCGACAAAAATACTGTATAACTTATGATACAATTACACAAAGAAATTGAAAAACTAATGCATACAATCACACAATCACCTGATACATACGTTTAGCAAATTAAAAAAATAAAAATAAAAATTATGGTCATCAATCAAATTCCTATTGTACAAAAAATTAGTAAGAATGAAAAAAAAAAGGAGAAAGTGAAAAAGGTATGAGATTATGTGAGAGGAGATAAAGAAAATATGAAGTAAATATTGATTTATATAATAAATATAAGAATGTGTTGAAAGGAGAAGAGAAGGAATCCAAATCCTGATCAGCAGCCAGAGAAGAATACCAAAGAAATAGAAAGGCAACTCCGTTAAGCCTGATTAAAAGCTTTGCAAGTCTCTCGGTTAATGAGGTTAACACACAAAAAGAGTTGAGTACAATGAGATGGAGTGTGCGACACAGAAGGAGGAGAGGAGAATTTTGGTCCTCGAGAAGAAATATAAAACTAAGAAGGCAATACAGATGGAGAATAGAGAAGAAAATTCAGAACAGAATTTTACCTCAGACGACATATTTTCCTTTAATGCTTTGGCCAGTGCACTTGAGACTAAAGGGAAATGCAAGTTGCGATTGAAGCAGATGGCAAGAATAGGTAAAATGGGTAATAAGGTGACAAGGGGTTAAAAGGAGAACAGAGGAAAAAGGAGGATATGACAGCAAGTAAGAAGCATTGTTCGATAGAAACAAGTCAAACTGAGAAGGGGGAGGGTGCCACCTAACAATTGGCACCCAAGGATCCATGAAGATGATAATGTGGAACTGTCGAAGTTTGGAAAAATTCCATACAGTTCACAACATTAAAGGGATTGTTAAATCCCATTCCCTCGAGGTATTGTTTCTCTGTGAAACCAAAAACAATACCTCCCATGTGGAGAGGGTGATTAAGGATGTTGGTTTCTCGAATTTGTTTTACATGGACCCGATTGGACAGATAGGAGGGTTAATGGTTGCTTGGAAGGAGAAAACGAAGGTGCAAATCAGAGCTTTTGAGTCTTTTCTTGTGCACTTTGCATGGGAGGATGGTCAAAATGCAAAGACATGGAAAATTTTTACTGTGCACTTCCACACAGATGAAGCTATTAGAGAAGCTCAGTTCGGACAGTTACTTCAGGTCATGAATAGTTCGAGAGAGCATCAATTGGTGATAGGAGACTTTAATGCTATAAAGGCCCACCATGAGAAGGAGGGAGGGAGGATGAAATCATCTTTATCCATTCAAAAATTCAATGATTTTATTAATGAAGCTGAGTTGGTGGATCTGGATATGAAGGCAAGAAGTTCACATGGAATAATAGACAATTCGGAGGCAATTTTATTTAGGAAAGACTAGACAAAGTACTTATTTCGACAGAATAGGGAGCAGAATATCCAAACGGTTTTGTGTCTCATTTAGATGGTATAGGATCTGATCACTTTCCCTTGCTCATTAATTTAGAAAAAGAAGAAAGAAGGTCAAGAAGAATATTCAGGTTCCAGAAGCGTTGGTGCGATAAAGAAGAGGTATCGGAAATTGTTAAACATGCTTGGGAATTGGAAGTAGTGGGCTCACCCATGTTTAAATTGGCTACAAAACTAAAACATTGCAGCATAAATTGGTTGGATGGAAAAAATCAGTAGCTTCAAGCTCAAAACAGCAGATCTAAAATGTGCAGGGAAAATTGGAAGAAGAAAAAGGAAAAAGGAGTAGATGCATGTGGCACAGTAACCAGAATTTTGGAAGCTGAGTTAGAAAATAACTTGGAGTAGGAAGAACGATTTTGGAAGGAAAAATCTCGGGTGCAATGGCTAAATTGGGGTGACAAAAACACAAAGTTCTTTCACCCAAAATTTTAGTCAAGATGCCAGAGGAATAAAATCCAAGAACTCGTTGATGGAAGTGGTAATGTGGCCTCTGATCAATAGGGTATTGCGGCTGTAGCTTAAGAATATTTTGTTAATCTATTTACTTCTGATAATCCAAGGGAGCCTATGGAAGTTCTAGAAGAAATTCCTACGAAGGTGGATGCTCGCACAAACCGAATGCTCACTAGAACAGTAACAGACAGTAAGATTAAAGCAGCAATGTTTTCTATTAATCCGTTTTCAGCTCCGAGAGATGATGGGTTTATAGGAAAGTTTTTCCAATTTTATTGGGAACTAGTTAAGAAGGATGTAATTAGTGTAGTTAAGAGTTTCTTCTCAAGAGGTAAATTGTTGAAAGCTTTCAATCATACAAATATTTGTTTTATTTCAAAAAATAGAAATGCTAACACTATGAAGCACATTAGACCAATCAGCCTTAGTAGTGTTTTCTATAAAATCATTTCAAAGATTTTGGGGCAAAGACTATAACATGTAATGAATTACGCATGAGTTTATGCATTTTCTGAAGAATAAGAGTTATGAAAACTATGAATTGGCTCTGAAACTTGATATGAGCAAGGCTTATGACAGGGTTGAGTGAACTTTTGTGTGGGAGATTATGAACAAGATGGGATTTTGCAAAAAGTGGATGGACTGGATCAAAGAGTGTGTGACGACTGTTTCTTACTCCATTACTGTGGAAGGTCAACCTCATGATTTTTTCAAACCATGTAAAGGATTACGCCAGGGTGATCCTCTCTCCCCCTATCTATTTTTGTTCTATGCAGAGGGTTTTTTCCATCTACTCCACAAAGGAGAACAGAGGCTAGAGTTTTCTGGTTTGAGACTGAACCTCAGATGCCCTAAGATTAGTCATTTATTCTTTGCGAATGATTCTATTTGTTTAGCAAGGCAACAATGGAAGATTGCAAAAGTTTACTAAAGTTGTTAAAAGCCTATGAAGAAGTGGGTGGTCAGGTGATAAATTTAGATAAGTCTTATGTTTTCTTTAGTAAGAACACTCCTCTATCAATCCGTGATCAGCTGGCTGCCCTGTTGTCTGTACCATATATTGGTTGCCAGAACAAATATTTAGGCCTTCCAACAGTGGTCAATATATCAAAAAAGGAGACGTTTAATTTTGTCAAAGACAAGGTTTTGCAAAAACTACAGCACTGGAAGCGAGCATTGCTTTCAGCTAGTGGCAGAGAGATTTTAATAAAAGCAGTGGCAACTGTAGTGCCTATCTACACATTGAGTTGCTTTAAGCTCCCTGAGACACTATTAGATGACATCCAAAAGTCAATAATGAAATTTTTTTGGGGCCAAAGGAACGCAGAAAGGAAGATGCAGTGGATTAATTGGCGGATTACTTGTAGACCAAAGAACCAAGATGGTTTGATTTTTAAGGATCTCAGGCTTTAACTTGGCTATATTAGGAAAACAGGGATGGAGGTTGATCTTTCGGCTTCACTCTCTAATTTACAAGGTCTATCAAAGCAGATAGTTTAAAATTTCAACCTTCCTACGTGCAGAAATAGGTAATAATCCATCTTGGGGTTGAAAAAGTGTTTTGGAGGGTAGAAAATTTTTGGAGAAAGACATTTTTTGGAAGATTGGAAAGGGACATTCAATTAAAATCTTAGAGGATAATTGGATAAAGTAAATTCAACTAAATAAAATTCATATTCTCAACAGTTCACACAATCACCCGGTTGGGGTTTTTGAACTACTCGTACCAGTTCAAAATTGGAATCAAGAGCTAATCAGCTCAAGATTCACACACAAAGTAGCACAGGCAATTATAAACACAAGCATTAGAGAAGCAGAAGATATTCTTACCTGGAATAAGGAAAAGAGTAAATGCTACATGGTTGCCTCTAGATATACCTTGGCCTTTCAGTTCTACCATGCACCAGCTGAGTTCTTATCGGAACAATGCAGAAGGAGAGAAATCTGGAAGTTAAACTGCCAGCCCAAAATTAAAATTTTTCTCTGGAAAGTATAACACCCTACCACACAGAACTTTACGCTTAAGTTCGTAAAACGGAGATGGTGAGGTATTACGACCTCTAAAAATAAAATATATACGCCATAATAGTTGAAAGAAATACATATCGAGGAGCCTTGAAGGAAAGTTTAAACAAAAACCGTAAAAAGAAAAGCGCATCACACTCGAAAACATAAAACTGGATAAACCCAAAGCATAACTAAAGACACATAAAGAGTAGAGTGCCAAAATACAGAGTATCAAGCTCTAGGCTTGACCTGGAAACCCAAGGCCGGCCGGAGAATATCGTATACATATATATATAAACACCCCAAATATCCCAAAGCACAACTGACATTTGTTTCTCTGAAGTATCCTCTAAGAGGTACAATATCCAAAATACATAAAAGGAGAGTCTAGGTACATATATAACATAGCCTAAGACAAAAAGTAGAATCACCAAAAGAACCAACTCTGCTTGCTTAGGAAACTCCAGATGCTCAGCGAGGTGCATCTCGACCTACATATGAAAACAACAACATTTGTATGGAATGAGAACTGGTGGTTCTCAGCATGGTAAAGGTGCTCACATACATAATATATAAGGTCCCGGGAAAGCCAGAGGCAATCCAAGAATACCGACACTCAGATTTAAACTTAAGGAATAAACTAAACCAGAAATTTTGTAAACTGCCTAAGGTTCTCAAATTCCGAATCTAATCCTAACTTAACACTTCACTTTTACCTCCTCCAACCCTCCGAAACACCGGTGGAACTCCCCTCGCCATACCTCTTCCATACGAGGGGCCTCTCAGTTGTTCAAACACAATCAATGCAGGCAAAGCAAACACATATAGAGTACATGTACGGCAACTAGGCAAATAGCAATTTGACATAAGTAAAAAATCAGGCAATCCAAGATAATGCACACTTAAGCAAATCATTCAAATTCATATGACATATGCATGTCCTATGACTGATGATATCATCTGTCGATTATATAGCTAGCCTGACATGTCCTGGATGCTAACCATGGACAGTCCTTCTGTACGTGCATCCCCAAGCTCAAAAATATCCATGGGACAAATTCCTAGCTGACATGGGGGAGACAACATTCCAAGCTCAAATCATATATATATATGTGCATGCCCATGGGAGAACCCGGGAAGTTAAAGTGTCCAGTCACATCTTACATACAGGGGGTCAACGAATGTCTCAAGAATCTCAAAACACACAAAGCATGTGATCGTTCAATCATAAATCATCAATGTCAATATCAATCTCATTTCATCTCAGCTCATTCAACGTTATCATCACTACATATTAATTTTGTCATTATTCATAACATTATCATCATTATTTCTTCACTTCCTAACCCCAATACATTATTTTAAAACCTTTTTTCACCACCGAGTTAACACTCTCTCAAGGTTCTCCCATTTCACCAAGATTAAAACTAAGTATTAGGGCCTCAGGGAGAAAAAGTAGAGGTTTAGAGGCTATAAAATAGGTTGAAAATCACAAACAAAAGCACTTTTCTCAAAACAGGGTGTCTCGCGTACGCAAGTATGCTGAATAGTATTGAATGGCCGCGTACACATGCCTTATCTCACGTACGCAGGGGTGTAATTTACCCAACTCACGTACGCGACCTCTGTCCGCGTACGCGAGTCCCCTAGAGAAGAAAGCTCCGCGTCATGTAGCACTTGCTCGCGTACGCAGGCATGAAAGTTAAGTACATATATATACATCACTGTACAACAAAATAATCCAGTAACCACTTCGCTTCAGGTGTCCAGACGCCTAACGAGATGCCTCTCGACCTACATCTGAAAACAACAACATAGTATGGGGTGAGAACCAGAGGTTCTCCGTATGGTAAAAGTGCCACACACATAATATATAAGGTTCTAGGAATGCCAGAGGCGATCCTAGAACGCCGACACTAAGATTATATAGCTTAAAGTATTAATCAGAAGCTATAAAAGGTGGTTCTCTAAGAGTATCTAAGCCTAACTTAACTTAATCTTAAATCTAAGTCCCATACTGCCATTCCTCTATACCTCCATCTCCGCCAGCATTTCACAGACAAATAAACAGATAAAAACAAACACAAGAAGGATACAAGTACTACAGGTAGCAAATATACACTTAACATAGTAAATGCGCTTAGGCAAACCCAGTTAGAGCACAAACAAGTAATTCAAGTAATATGCACATGATACATGCCTGTCCTATGGCTAATGAGCTCATCTGTCGGTTATACAGCCAACCCGACAAGTCCGGTTTGCTAAACAATTGGACTGTCCCCCGACGTGCATCCCCATGAGTCTATGCATAGCTTTTTCTCAAACATATATTAAATCGCTCAATGAGTATACCATTCCTGGGAATTTATAAGTGCTCGGTCACCCTTACGTCGTAGGGTCAACTGAGTATCGAGTTTTCAACCTGGTACACGTGGTGGCAAGCCACGGTACTTTATCCAGTGAATCTCATATCTCAGACCACTTAATCATTCAAGCCAAGTATCATACATGATCATTCATTTGATTATCAAGCCAAGTATCATACATGACCATCCGTAACATTTCATAATCAATTCATCACTTTTCTGCTTTACTTCACCTCCAAGTTATCCCCATTTCCTAGTTTCATCTGATTATCAGGTTTAATACTATTATTCATGACTAAAGGAATGAAAATAGAGGTTTAGAAGTTTAAAATAAGGTTTAAAACTCAAAAATCATGTTTCCTGAAACAGGGGCCACGCAAATCTTAGTAAATATTTTACATGACTTTGCTAAAAAGAGGGTATGAGACATAGTCAAGACCAATTTGAGCAAAGAATGCAACAGAAGATGGCTCCCACTATGCTCTCCACATATTCCAACCTGATAAATCAACTCAAGGAGTTAATTGCTATAGCACCTTGATGAAGTATAATAATGCATAGAATATAAGAGTTACATGCGTTTAAGTTTATAAACTATATGTTATGGTTTAATGATGAAGCTGAAAATTATAGTCTTGATAATATGCAGAACTTGAAATTAATTTCAAAAGGATTAATTTCAAAAGCATGAGTTTCTTTCTCTTCACGTGGGCAAAACATAAACATGATTTGCAATTAGAAAGCAGTAATAAAATCCTAGCAAATAAGGATCTCTATTCTTATCACTACCCACAACATGATAGTTGCAAGGATCAATCCCATTAAGTCATCTTCTAACAAGTAAAGGAAAGTCAAATGAGCTATATCAATTCAAGTTCATAAGTCCTAGCCACTCACTAATTGAATTAATGAAAGCTAGAGTCAATGGCTACTAATTATCAATCACTTGGACATTAGTGACTCAAGAATTCCTAGGTTACCTTCCCAAGTCAAGAACACAAAAATCTACTCTAACATCCTTCCAAGCATTTTAGCAAACACTTGGAAGGCATAAAAGAAAAGTGAAATCATATTGCAAGAAAAGTAAATCTACACTACTCAATTGCAAGGAATTAAACAACAACAAAGCAATTCAACAATAAAGAAACATGAATCATAAATTGCATTAAAAGAGAAATAAGAGGAACAAGAGTGCATCAACATAAAAGTAGAGAATTACAAGAATTAAATGCTAAACTAGAAAGAAAAGATGTAGAAGAACAAGAATTATAAAAGGAAAAGTGAATCAAAGCATGAAATTAACCTAAATCTAAGAAATTTTAATCTAGATATAACCTAATCCTAATTCTAGAGAGAAGAGAGAGCTTCTCTCTTTAAAAACTAACTTTCTCTCCAAAACTAAACTAAACTAAAACTAATGTGATGTAATGTGTTGGAAGGTGTTGACTCCCCTTCAATCCTTGGGTTAAATAGTATAAAAAATGAGTTGGATTTAGATCTGAAAAAAGTTACGGACAAAAAAGTTACGGAATTTTGAAATCACCGTAAGGGTTTCGAGAAAAGAATTATAAAGTTCAGAAGAGTACTACCATTCTTTATTTCTATAAGTAATAAGTAATTTAATATATCATAGTACAAAAAGATATACACAATTTTTGTTTTCTTTCTTTACACATTTAATGTTTGGTCATGTTATTGAGGTGATAAAAATCAAAGCCTAAATAACCAATTAGGAATGGGATTGGGCACAAAACGCGGAAGAGGGACAATGCTGCTGCGGGGTTCATCTTCATCCTGTGACTGTGACTGTGAGCTAGTGGTGCTGTCTCTGGAGCGTGATGAATTTGAGTTGCGGATAATCATTTTGTCCATGACTTCCCTTCCTTGGCATATGATTTTAACATCACAGGTTTCCTGTGCATTCTTGAGTACCTTGTCCGCTATGCCACTCCTTGATTTTCTGTTACATCATTCAAATACCACAAAGTAATTATTAGTAAATTAAAATATAATGCTTGCTATCATTATTAATTAATATACTCTCTCTCTCTCTCTCTCTCTCTCTCTCTCTCTCTCTCTCTCTCTCTCTCTCTCTCTCTCTCTCTCTCTCTCTCTCTCTCTCTCTAAATTGGTGTACCTTAAATTAGATCTGTTTGTCCCAATTACCAGTTTCCTTACATCATGTGTCCCAACAAGGTCAACGATGGCTTCAGCAACCTTGTCGCCCTCTATCAGCATAATCTCCGCCTTAACCTGTATGTTTTAATATATTGGTTAATGATTTAATGTTACTAGGTAGGTGAGGAGTCAGGGATCCATTTACCTTGTAATGAATGCATAGGTCAATGAATTTCTTAAGCAGCAATTTCCTTTTGTCTTTCTCTTGAGTCAAGAAGTGGTTAACATACTCTCTGTTTACATGACTCCTTGGAAATTTTCCAACTGTTATTAGTGAACATTCAAGTACTTTAATTAATTGGTAGGAATGGAAACAAAGATTGCTAGAGAGCCATCAGAATTTATTGTTTTCAGCCATTAGTTAGCTATCAATATTTAAAGATATGTAATAAAGTATGTTGTAGAATTACTATATTAAAAGAATTGAGTTAATGGCCAAGTGAATAACAAAAACAATAGCATTTCTCAATTGAAATTAAGTGCGAAAATGGTTAGATCGATGGCTGCTTACGTGGACTTGGAATGAACTTGATGATAGGGAAAACGTGTATGAGATAGAGGGTGGTGGTGGAGGGTGTCACGGCGTGCTTCAACGCCCATGATAACACTTCCATGCTTGAATCATCCTCTCCAACTGCCACATATACCAAGTTCTCTTCCTCTTCATCGCATTTATGAAAATCGAGAGAGAAGACAGTGCTCATCTCGTCTTCTTCTTCTTCTGTTATGGTATCCAAAGCCTCCCTCATCAGCTTGATCTCAAACAATTCCTCTGAATAATAGTAATCTTCTTCCTCCTCCTCTCCTATCTCACTGCTGCAATCATACACTTGGTTTCTCTTGAACCCCTTAGCCATAAAGCTACTGCAGCTGCACGCAGGGAAACTTTCTTCTTCTTCATCGTCATAGTCCGTTTCTACGGATCTTGTAACTGATGACATGATCAGATATTTTATATGGTCCAAAAAATTGAAACACAGAAATGCATCTATAGCTGATGAATTCTTGAGTAGCCGAGGGTAAATACGTAATAAACACGAAAACAAGAGTTGACCGTACACTTCTTAATAGAGCAGCTTCAGGCTTTCGTGCTCTATGCTTTATTAAGACTAGTAAACTAGCTAGTGACGATTGATTGATTAAGTTGATGAGAAAAAGTCTTGAGTTGACTGGCTTAAGTTAAACAAACTAAACCGTAAACTCCTCAACCAAGAAACTTCATAGATGTGGACTTTGAAGTTTTAATATTACCCGTATCGTGGTTGGTTCATGTAAGTAACATCACCCTGGCTATGTGCTCTTATTGGTTGTACGTATCAATCATTTGCAAAGAAAGATTGTAACATTCTACATTGGAAAATGTTAAGTGAGAATACGAACGGAGTATATACTAGGATCCGGTCTATATATATTAAAGTCAAGTCAAATGCCGCGAACCCTTAAGATTACGTAACATAGGATAAGATTTATTGACATCAAAACATCTCCAATACTAGTTTTAATTTTAATTCTATTTTAAATTTTATAAAATAATATATAAACATTTATTAAATTATATATTATAAATAATAATTTAAAATTAAAAATAAAATTTATTATTTTAATATTTAATCTTAATTTAATTATAATTTTATATTATTTTTAATTATTTCATTAGCATAATTATACGAACAAAAAAATTTGATTAGTTTTCTATCAAGATAATAATGTAATATTGTATCTCTTGATCAGTTTTATTTTATCAATTAATTTTAATATAAATTTTAATTCTAAATGAATTTACTTTTTAAAAGTATTAAAAATATACTATAAAACCACTCTATTAAATATGCTCTCACATTAAGTTTTCAAAGAATAAATTATTAGGATCTTCAATTAATAACGTAATTGGTATGACATATTCTTAAAGGTATTTATCGATTTGATTCGTTTAAATGCGTTAAATAATTAATTATTTATTTGATTAGATCGAAATAAATATCAAATTACTTAATATTTTATTTGACTATATTAACTATAATTGACAATTTCATTAATTATATAATTTAATTGGAATAAATGAATTGATTTTGTTTTAATTTATATTAAATTTTTGTCTTATATATTCTGATTATTAATTTTTAAGAGTGTTATAATTAATTATTTATTTAATTTGATTGAAAAAATATTAAATTATTTAATATTTTATTTGACCACATTAACTATAATCAATCAATTATATTAATTATTTGATTCGATTAGAATAAATAAATTAATTTTGTTTAATTTAAATTAATTTTTTGTCTATGTATTGATTAATGATTTTTAAAAATATTATAATTATGTAATAATAATCATACTTAAAACTTTTTTCTTAGTATATTAAATTATATTCTCTAATAATTGTAAAAGATTAACCCTTTATACTTATATCTTTAGTTAAGCATTAATCTATACAATATTTGTAAAAAAAAAAGTCACACCATAAAATTAGATTTAATAGCTTAGGTAAAATTAATGCTGTCATTTTATTTTTTATAGTTATCTAGTTATTATCATAAGTGAAATATTTAAATTTATTATTTATCATTAATTTATGTATTGATCCTATTATTTTATGGATTACTCATTAAATTATTAAATAATTATTTTTAATAATTAACAGTTTCTTGGAAAGATTTGAAGGCATTCAGTGCTTTATTGACCACATTTATAAGAAATAGAATAGAGGAATGCTAGAGGACAAGTAATTTTTGTGATTTATAGTCATCAAATAGCCATTAATAATAGTTTTAATGGTGTGAAATTGGTGTGAGATTTCATCTAATGACTCACTTTTCTTTGCTGGTTACATGTTAGGCAGAATTTAACAAAGTTACTGGCCTCTTAGACTTTTCCAATAGAATATATAGATATATAGATAGACAATAGATTCATTATTAAGAAGTAGAATAGAAAAACAGAGAGACGCAGGTCTTGGAAAAAAATGGTAAAGAATTGAGATTACACATAAATAATGGCCTGCTGATATGGACGGTAAAAGTCGGTTACGACTTATAGCTCGGCAACGTTCAAACTTTGGTTATAACCGAACTTTCTAATTAAGACAGCATTCATACTCTCCTAATAACGTCGGATTCGCACTTAATTCTCGGACGTTACATGGAAACGGTCAGTCTCAATCAACCAAGATAAAAGGAAAAGAACAGAGACCAAAAAGGTAACGAGTTTTTCCTAAGAAAAATATATACATAATTCCTCTTATTAACTTGGGCGTCGGAGGACCTTTGCAGGTACCCACCACCTCGGTTCCCATTGCTGTGCTTTCTACTTCTACTACAAGGAGCTTGCCGATCTTTTCCGTGGAGCGAGTTATACCTCGGCATTAACAGGTCAGAACATTTGGCGCTAGAAGGAGGGCCGATTTGATATATTACTCGGCGTAAGCATCGAATTCGTTATGGCTGATGCTCCTCCTCCTACCCCATCCGAGCTCATGAGGATGGTAACCGAGCTTCAACAAGCAAATCAACGGATGGCGGAGGACAATCAGCGAATGCAAAATCAAATTGCGCAACTACAACACGCTCGTCTGGAGCACAATAATAATAACCACGAACAACACGGGAATGATGAACGGCAATCACTACCAACCCATGTTTCTGATACGCCACAACATAGGACTGATGAGGAACAACAGAATGAAGAGGCCCAACCTGAAGATGAGGGGGAAAATACAGATAACTCTGTAGGACCATTCACAGCTGAGATAATGAACTTCCAGCTACCTAGACAGTTCACTCTACCGACCACATTAACCCCATATGACGGGCTGGGAGACCCAAAACAACATGTCAAAAAATTCCGATCAATCATGATTGTTAACGGTGCCTCTGATCCTATTTTATGCCGATGTTTTCCTTCTTTTTTAGATGGTCCTGCACTTGACTGGTTTTGTTCTTTGCCTGCAGATTCTATATCACGTTTTCAGGAACTCGCCAAACAGTTTGAGGATCATTTTGCAGCCTCGGCGATATACCTCCTCGACTCTGACTACTTAACAACCATCAAACAAGGTCCGCAAGAAAGTCTAAAAGACTATATAACTCGGTTCACTAAGGTCGCCATGAGTATTCCGGACCTCCATCCCGAGGTGCATCTTCATGCTATTAAAAGTGGCCTTCGTCCAGGGAAATTCCAAGAGACCATCGCGGTAGCTAAGCCAAAAACTCTGGCGGAATTCTGCGAAAAAACTAAAGGGCAGATTGATATTGAAGAGCTCCGCCAAGCACGGAAACCAGAAAGGTCGACCACTAAAGACGACGAAAGAGCTCGGGATACCAAGAAGGGTTTCAAACCAGTACCTCGTTACGAATCATATACACAATTCAACGCCAAAAGGGACGATATCATTAAGGAGATTCTAAACTCAAAGTTGATTAAACCTCCCCGTAAGGCAGGCAATTACCCCGAGCCTAGAAACGTCGACAAATCCAAATACTGCACTTTTCACCAGAAGCATGGTCATACAACTGATGAATGTATAATTGCTAAGGATCTACTGGAACGGTTGGCACGACAAGGTCATCTTGATAAATTTATTGCAGGTCATATTCAAAGGAGAACGGCATCCAACTCCGAGCAACCCTCAACAGGACAATCATCAAAAGAAAAGGACAAAGCCCCGGCTCAACCAAGGGGAGTGATCAATTGTATTTCCGGAGGTTACGCCGGAGGGGGAAGTACAAGCTCGGCCAGAAAACGAACGTATCGAGCTATGTTAGCAGTCGACGCTGACCATAATTCTGCGCCAATCCCAGATGTACCCGAGCTGACCTTTCGTTCCACCGACTTCAATTCCAAACACACAAACTATGATGACCCTGTGGTCGTCTCTATCCAGCTTGGAGACCTTATTGTTCGGAAGGCATTACTCGACCCAGGGAGTAGTGCTGATGTACTTTTCTTTACAACTTTTCAAAAGATGAAATTAAGCACTAACATTTTGCAGCCATATTCAGGAGACTTGGTCGGATTCTCAGGAGAGCGAGTACCCGTCCTGGGATCCGCATGGTTACAAACTACACTAGGCGAGCAACCATTGTCCAGAACACAGGATATTCAATACCTAGTCGTAGACTGTTTTAGCCCTTATAATGTTATCCTAGGGAGACCTTTTTTAAACAGATTCGCTGCTATTGTTTCTACTTATCACCTCTGTGTCAAGTTTCCTGTGCAGGATAACGTTGTTGCAACCATACATGGTGATTTGCAAGAAGCTCGGCAATGCTACAACGTAAGCCTGAAACCCATCAGAAGAAACACCGAAACTCGGATCAACTCAATTCAATCCGGAGCACCAAATTTGACAGAATTAGACCCAAGAGCCGACTTTCAGGAACGTCCACTGCCCAATGAAGATCTCCAAAAGGTCGCCTTAACCAGCGATCCTGCAAAGTTCACATTCATCGGCACATCAATGAAAAATGAGGTCAGAACAAAGATAATCAGCTTCTTATGTGCGAACGCCGACCTTTTTGCATGGACTTCAGGAGATATGCCGGGGATTAGTCCATCAGTAATAACACACAAGTTAGCCGTTAGCCCGGCAGCCCGACCAGTTTCCCAAAAAAAGAGAAACCTCGGCACCGAGAAGCGATCAGCCTCCATGACAGAAGTCAACAAACTCCTCGAAGCAAAGTTCATCCGCGAAATCAGATTCACTACGTGGTTGGCTAACGTCGTTATGGTAAAAAAGAACAACGGTAAATGGCGCATGTGCGTCGACTTTACTGATTTAAATAAAGCATGTCCAAAAGATGCTTATCCTCTACCTTGCATAGATACATTGGTAGATAACTCCTGTGGTTATGATACTTTGAGTTTCATGGATGCATACTCTGGTTATAATCAGATCCTTATGCATCCATCAGACCAAGAGAAAACAGCTTTTATAACTGAAAATGGTAATTACTGCTATAATGTTATGCCTTTCGGTTTAAAGAATGCAGGAGCAACATACCAACGACTGATGAACAGAATTTTTGAGCAACAAATAGGCAGAAATATCGAGGTCTACGTCGATGACATGGTAGCCAAAACAAAGGTCGGCCAATCCCACATACATGACCTGGAAGAAATATTTTCTCAAATAAGAAAATATAACATGAGACTGAACCCCGAAAAATGCGCATTCGGTGTCAAAGGCGGAAAATTCCTCGGGTTCATTCTGACAAGTCGGGGTATCGAGGCAAACCCAGAGAAATGTCAAGCAATACTCGATATGCAGAGTCCAAAGACGACAAAAGATGTTCAACGGCTAACAGGCAGATTAGTGGCGTTGTCAAGATTCTTGCCATGCCTAGCTTTCAAATCATTCAACTTTTTCCAATGTTTAAAGAAAAATACGAAGAGCTTTTCCTGGGATGAGAAATGTGAAGAAGCATTTTTAAGCTTGAAGCATTTCCTCTCCAAACCACCTGTTTTGCAGAAACCAAAGCTCGGCGAACCATTATACCTATATTTGTCCGTCACTGAGCTGACCATTAGTTCTGCTCTTGTTACAGAAAACAACAAAGATCAGCAGCCAGTATACTTCGTGAGCAAGACACTACAAAATGCAGAACTTAGATACCCGAAACTTGAAAAGCTCGTCCTGGCACTGATATTTTCGGCAAGACGCCTCCGACCTTATTTTCAGAGTCATACAGTCATCGTTCGAACTGAACATCCACTTCGACAAATACTCTCTAAGCCTGAATTAGCAGGACGAATGACTAAATGGTCTATTGAACTCTCCGAGTTCGACATACAATTCCAACCTCGGGGATCTGTTAAATCGCAATGCCTGGCTGATTTTGTGGCAGAATTTACTAATACTTCAGCCGAGGAAAGAAGTCGGCCCTGGACGCTATTTGTTGATGGAGCTTCAAACCCCCAAGGAGCAGGAGCAGGAGTATTGCTAGAAAGCTCGGATGGTATAATCCTCGAACACTCTCTGAGGTTTTCATTCAAAGCCAGCAATAACCAGGCAGAATACGAAGCCCTCATAGCTGGGCTCAGGTTAGCAACTGATTTACATATTCATGATTTGAAGGTTTATTGTGATTCATTATTAGTCGTACAACAAGTAAATCAAACTTTCCAAACAAAAGATCCAATTCTTTCGAGGTACTTGAATATTGTTCGGAACTTGTTAAACAAGTTTTTTAAAATAGAAATTGTCCATATACCTAGAGAACAAAATCATAGGGCAGATGTCTTATCAAAATTAGCAACAACACAAGCACACACTGCTACACTTTTACAATCAACCTTAGACAAACCGAGCATTGACTCAGCAAATATTCTAAACACCTCGACTAAAGATAGTTGGCAACAACCTTACATTCAATACCTCCGCAGCGGATCTGTTCCGGAGGAGATTGAAGACAAAGGTAAATTCAGAAGACAAGCTTCTTTTTTCACCTTGATAAATAACACTCTATATAGGCGAGGTTATTCTCGACCATTATTGAAATGCCTGGATAGGTCAGAGGCCGATCTTCTCTTAGCTGAGGCTCACGAAGGAATCTGTGGCATACACTGTGGAGCTCGGAGCTTGGCGCAGAAAGCTCTCCGAGCAGGATTTTATTGGCCGACAATATGGGAGGACAGTAGGCATAAAGTTAAAACCTGTGACAACTGTCAGAAGCACTCACCGATCATTAATATGCCTGCCGAACATCTCCATCAATCAGCGGTAAGTTGGCCGTTCAATCGGTGGGGAATAGACATACTTGGCCCTTTCCCCACTGCTCCGAGACAGGTAAAATTTTTGGTTGTTGCAGTAGATTACTTTTCTAAATGGATTGAGGCACAACCACTCGCAAAAATCACCTCATCACAAATAATCAGTTTTGTGTGGAAATATATAATTTGTAGATTCGGTATACCAGGCCATATCGTAACCGATAATGGTCGTCAATTTACTGATAGCACTTTCAAAGAATTCTTACAGAATTTAAAGATTAAGCAACACTTCTCTTCTGTGGAACATCCGCAATCCAACGGCCTGGCAGAAGCAGCAAATAAGATCATCCTTCAAGCATTAAAGAAAAAGCTGGACCACGCAAAAGGCTTATGGGCCGAACTTATCCCTGAAGTCTTATGGGCATACAACACAACAATCCACTCAACTACCAAAGAAACTCCCTTCAGGTTGGTCTATGGATCCGAGGCAATGATTCCAATGGAGGTGTCTCAAAGCTCTATACGAACACTAGCAGAAAATCATGAGAAAGCTCGGCAAGCAGAGCTTGACCTAATTGAAGAAATTAGGGAAACAGCGGCTATTCGGCACAGAGCTCTACAACAACAAGTAAGCCGACGATATTCTCGGAAGGTGGTCCCAAGGTCATTTAATCACGGAGACTTAGTACTTCGTAAGACTGAACAAGCCCGCCGACCTCCTTCTCATGGGAAGCTCGCCGCAGCCTGGGACGGCCCGTACCGAGTATCCGAGGTATTAGGCCGAGGAGCATACAAGTTGGAACAGTTAGATGGCACGCAAATTCCTAACACATGGAACATCAACTCTTTGAAGCAATATTACAGTTAACAGTAAGGAAACATACCAGTACTCTTTTTCCCACCTTGAGAATTTTTTTCCCAAAAAGGGTTTTTGCTCATAGGGGGTTTTAATGAGGCTGGTTCGCCTGAAACAAACTTGTACAGGTATCATTATTAATAAACATTCATTTTCTTCTACATATTTTATGTCATAAACCCCACAACAATAAACACAAACGGGGGACTTCTCTAAATCGTCCAGATATAATATTCCTATAAAAGGGAATTACTAATAAAAAGATAAGTCGCATTATCATAATACGAATGCGCAAATACTACAGTCATCAAGCCTCAAAATGGCTACATCAGAAAACCGATTAGGAAACAACAAAACCTAATCTATAAGTTTATAGCCAAACTACTGAACTACAAAATCAAAACAGAGAAACATATGCAGCAAAATAAACAGAAACATTTTTTCACAAAAACAAAAGGCGAACTCCTACAGAAACTAATCGGCAAGATTATCATCCCCTTCTTCAGCAGCCTCCTCATCATCTACGAGCTTCCCGCCTTGAATCACTTTACCAGGATCCATGGCACCGAAATCACCATCAGGAGCAAGGAACTTTGCTTGATTAACAGCTCGCTCAAAGCCCTCTGCAAAAGCATCCAAGATATCACCCTGCTTGTTATCTTCAAATTGCTTCATCTTCGCAGACAGCTCGATCATCCGATCATTCACAATCGACAGGTCATTTTCTTTCTCTTTCAATAAAACAGAAATTCTCTCATGACATTCTCTTTCAACTTTAAGATCGGTCTCAGCCTCTGATAATTTTTTCTTCAAATCCTTAACGGTCACCTCACTCAGCACTAATTGATTTTTTAATTCAGCAAACTTCGAAACTTCAGATAATTCCTTTTGGTGTTTTTTCTCCTGACTACGACCAATACTGGCCAATCGAAATCCCAAGACCTGATATATTAAAACCAACACATGTCAAACGAAAAAGGAAAACAGGAACGCACAAACCATCACACATTTTACACACAAATTACCTGCAGGTATTGGTCAACACCTATATCGCCAACTCCTTCTACCCTACTTTTATCCGCCACAGATTGAACAATTTCATCGGCCACAACACTGAAGGGGAATTTCTTGTTCCATACCGAGGAATTCTCCTCCTCCTCCTCAAAAGAGTGCAGCCTCTCTTGCTTTAAAATAAAGTTCGGCAAGTCATCGAGTTGCAATTTCTCCTCTCCAACCCCTCCCTCATTTTCAGTAACTGCATCCGATTTCCTTTTTTTGAAAATGATCCCCTTTTTCTTCGGTAGCGGTTGATCAACCTCAGCCCCACCATCCGCTTTTTCAGCATTTGATGAGGATCCCTCAAAATTCTTCGCTTTAAATCGGGACCTCAGACTCGAGGCAGTTACACCAGGAAAATTACCAGCTGCAAATTTCACGAAAAACCAGTGAACCAAGTAGCAAAATTTAAAAAAAAAAAAAAAAGAAAAAAGAAAAAGCTTTCTCACCAAAATATCTTAAAACAGCCGATCTATCTTCCTCCCAGGGAAGTAGGTCAGAAACAGATATCAACCCCCCCTTATCCACCATTTCAATCAAAAACGAGATAATGCATTCGTTCCGGCTATTAATCAATTCGGGTCCCAATATGTGCTGTGGATGACAACACCAATACAGTGGGAATTTTTCCCCCAGATGCTCATCAAGGTAAAATGGATACTCTTCATCTACTGATTTTACTTTCAAAAACATTTCTTTGAAATCTTTAAAAGATGATTTGTAAAGTTTAAAGATGGAAAAACCCGGGGTACTGTTTAAGTTAATCCACAAACCTTTCCACACCCCCTTAGCTTGAAACAAAGAAAAAAACAACTCCACCTCTGCTTCAATTTCAAGAAAATCCATTAAAGCTTGAAAGCATCTGATAAAAGCCCACCCATTTGGGTGTATCTGAGATGGAGCACAATTAAGTTGTTTCATCACAGTACACTCAAAGTCAGAAAAGGGAATTTTAACCCGCAACTCCTCAATCATACAACTGTAAACATAGAAATTTTCAAAATCTTTTTTCCTATGGAAAACGCGATCAGCTCGACTGCATGGAAGCAATTCTATATGAAAACCCGTCCTAACTATCCTCCCAACATTTATTTGTCTCACACTCTCAATATCAGAAAACAGAGAAGCCCGTAAGTGGACATCACCATCAACCCACTCATAATCACCATCGTCTTTAACCTCAGGAAGCAAATTTTTCTTCTTCTCACTCATTTTTTGACAAAGATCAAAAAGAAAAAGCAATCAGAACAGAACGGGGTGAAGAGAAATTACTAACCTCTTCTACTCATTCTTCTTTAAAAACTTATCTTTCCAACTTAAACTCCAATGCGTGTGAAAACCTGAAACAGAGAAGATAGTTTAATTAAACCTTTTAGTTCCATAAATAAATCTTAGCCTTTCCATCTATATTAATTTTAACGGCTACAGATTGATCTTGGAAGTTGCACCTAAGACATAAATAACACAATATCCTATATAAATAAATGCTATTTACTTTAAGAAACCCTTTCGCGTTCCAGGCTTGACCAAGGTAAGACACGTTGACCTGGGGGCTGAACATGCCGAGCTATAACTCGACGAAAAGCTCAACCTGTCTCCTCCAAACCAGGTCAAGCTTGGGGGCTGTGATATGGACGGTAAAAGTCGGTTACGACTTATAGCTCGGCAACGTTCAAACTTTGGTTATAACCGAACTTTCTAATTAAGACAGCATTCATACTCTCCTAATAACGTCGGATTCGCACTTAATTCTCGGACGTTACATGGAAACGGTCAGTCTCAATCAACCAAGATAAAAGGAAAAGAACAGAGACCAAAAAGGTAACGAGTTTTTCCTAAGAAAAATATATACATAATTCCTCTTATTAACTTGGACGTCGGAGGACCTTTGCAGGTACCCACCACCTCGGTTCCAATTGCTGTGCTTTCTACTTCTACTACAAGGAGCTTGTCGATCTTTTCCGTGGAGCGAGTTATACCTCGGCATTAACAGGTCAGAACACCTGCTATACAAAGATTGTGCTATTAATAAGTATATTGTATAGATGTTTGAATACTCTTCATAGAGTTCTTTTCCATTTAAAATTTTAGGGATTTATTGCTGTATATTTCGTCTCCAACGGAAAAAAAAAGCATTTCATCTCCAACAAAATGATGTGTCATCATATATATGTAATTCACATAATGAGGTCTATTTTTTTTTAAATAAAACAGAATTAAATTATCATATTTAATTTGAATTTAATAACATTTTATACGATTATCCAGTTATATGTTTTTTTTATATAGTTCCACCTCTCACAAATTTCTAATAGAAAGGTGAAGGACACAAGACAGCTAACGTAAATAAAAACCAGAACAACTCTTCAAAAATCTCTTCTTCCCACTTCCTTGAATTGAGTAAAGATCTTCATAGTATTCCTGCAATAAAGATTTAATAGAGAAACAACTAGATTTTTCATGTTACCAAGTCAATGAGCATGTTGTTGCATCCCCACCTTATTTAATACTATAATTACACCCGCACAATGCGCAGACGGTAAATTAATAATAGTATATAATAAATATTAAAAATGGTTATGTTTTGTAGAATTAAATTAAATATGTGTAAACTAAAGTTAAATTTAAAAGATATTTTTTTTTAAATAATTTGTAGTATAAAAAATTTGGATGTTGGAGTTGTACAAAGTGACATTTTTATTTAGTAATTTAATTTTTATATTTATTTTAGTTGATGGACTTAGTCTTCTTATGTGACGCTCGTCCTCTTTTTTCTTTATTGGTTATTGTTAGAATTGTTACTTTCTTCTTTTTGTCGTAGGTTCTTATGAAGGCATGTTATTTATGAATTGTTGAGTTGTATGCACTTTCTATTATGTTGTTTGTTCCATCTTTGCATGTATATTTTTCTTCCAAAGATGTGTCTTGAATTTGTATGGTTTTCTTTCTTCTTAATCTCTTGATGTAATTTTTTAATGACATCTACAATAAAATGAACAAAATATGTAGATTTTTTTTTGAATAAATTATTTTTAATAAGAATAATTAAAATAGTATAAAATGAAATTACTTGTTAGTATTTTTCTTTGACCCACTCTGTCAGACAATGTCTTAAGTGATGCAAATTTAAAATAGTCTTGGAAAATGTTCAAAATTGAATCTTTAATTTCTTTCACAGTTGTGAGTAAAAAGTTTAATTTCATTGTATCTTTAATTGGCCTATACCAGATCATTTGCATCTTCTATTTTTAAATTTTTTATAATATAATATAAACTTTTTTTTCTTGTAACAAATGTTTAAATTTGTTCATCATATTTCTCTTCATAATGATATGAAGATGTGTTTCCTGCAGTGTTAGTAAATCATAGTTAATAATTAGTTAAAAAGGAACAATAAATAGCATATTAAAAGAAGCATAATTTTAAATTTTTAATGATATTAAAATACAATTATATATAAAGTATTATAAAATAATATAAAAAGTATAAAAAACAAAAATAATTAAAGTATTTTTTCGTAAATTTAATTTAAAAATATAATAAATATGTTTGTTTTATACCTTTTCATCTAATATAATGATTTCTAAGCAAAGAGACTCTTCTTTATTTGTGGGTGTTAATGTTTCCCATAGATGAACCACACGAATTTTGATAAACCAATTGTCTTTTTGTTTGGTGATATTGTTCAAAAAATAATGTTCCATTGAGTAAGTTTGAGATGTTGTGTAATTCGAAAATAAATTTTTCGTATTAAATTTGATGTCATTTGAAAGAATAGTGATTAGAAACTTATATAAGTAGTTCAAATAGTATGGAATTTGAATATTTGTAACGTAAAAATTTATTATGATTATTAATATTATTATTAATGTTTATTATATTTAATGAGTTATTTATAGAAATTAACAAATTAATTATTGGAGTTATAAATTTATTGTATTGTTCATAATGGTGAGATATAATAAATATATAGATATGGATTAAATGTCTTTGTAGGTTACAAATTTTTATATATTTTTTTTTGTTGATTTGGAAATAATAGTTTATTTGACAAAAATTGAATGGTTGATTCTAATATTTTGTCAAGTAAACGATGTTGCTGACATGACATTAGTAGAAAAAAAAAAGATATTTTAAAAATAATGTAAGTAAACTTATATATCTACTTTTATATATTAAAAATAGATTGATAAAAGCTCTTCAAAAATCTCTTCTTCCCACTTCCTAAGCAGCCTTCTCCAATGGATTCACACCCACTTCAATCCATTCCACAGCCCACATCTACTAATGAGGCTATCTTTGTTTGCTGCAATCATATACAATCTTGGAAACTTATTCATTAAAACTCCTTCCTTTAACCACAGGTGAGACCAGAATTTTGACTTTATTCCATTTCCAATTGATATCTTTAACCTGTCTAAAAATAAAGTAGCCAACCTCTCATTTTTCTCTTCAATCCTCCTTATATCCGACCAAAGTCCTGTATTCAGTTTCAGTCCCTGATCGTAGAGTCGTTCATCCCCACATAGATCATTACACGAGCACATTATCCTTTTCCAAAGAGGATAATTCTCCTTATTAAACTTCCACCACCATTTAAAGAGCAACGCCATATTCTTTAGTTCAATATCTCCTACTTTGGAGCCCTCATATTTTTTCGGCCTTTGAATTACTTCCCACCTTATAACTAGCATTCCCCTCGTTCCATCCAATTTTTCTCAAAAGAAACCTCACTTTTAAGGAATTTATCTTCTTTGTCACCTTCTTTGGGATTTTGAATATGCTTAAGTAGTACATTGGGAAATTGTTTAAAACTGATTTTATTAGAACTAGTTTTTCTACCTTTGTTAGATACTTACCCTTTCACCCCTTCAATCTTTCATCTATTCTCTTAATAACCGAAGTCCATGTAACAACTTTTCTAGGATTAGCCTTCAAGGAAATTCCTAGATACCGAATAGGGAGATCAATCCTTTTACAACCCAAAATAGCACATGCCTGGAGAGTTTCCACCTCTTTACAGTTCATCCCAATTATTGCATATTTATCAAAATTGATCTTTAACTTTGTTATCAATTCAAAATCTTTTAGGGTTCTCTTATAGTTTCATACAGACTCTAAATCTCCGAGACAAAATAAAATTGTATCATCAGCAAACTGTAGATGAGACAGGCTAATCTTTTCTTTCCCTTTTTTAACGTCTTGATTCTCCTCATCTCACTAAGTCTAACCAGAATTTTATTTAAAACCTCTCCCACCAATATAAAGAAAAAAGGAGACAGTGGATCTCCTTATTGCAGACCCTTTGCATGGAGAATGATTCAGTTACCACCCCATTTACTAAGATTGACATACTAGCTGTAGTGACATGTACTTTAATCCACTTCCTTCATCTTTCACCAAAACCCATATTTTTTAAAACCATATCTACAAAACTCCATTTTATTCTGTCGTATACTTTTTGGAAGTCTAGTTTTATTAGCCATGCTAGGACCTTTCTCTTCTTCATTCAGTGTACTGTTTCTCAAGCAATAAGAGCACCATCCATAATCTTTCTTCCTTCTACAAAAGTCCTTTTTGGAAGTCTAGTTTTATTAGCCATGCTAGGACCTTTCTCTTCTTCATTCAGTGTACTATTTTACAAGCAATAAGAGCACCATCCATAATCTTTCTTCCTTCTACAAAAGTCGATTGGGCCTCCCCTACAAAGACCAGGCATCAAACCATGAAGTCTATTTGCAAGCATCTTAGATATAACCTTATACAAATATTCCACCATACTTATTAGTCTATAGTTCCCAAGATCATCTTTTCCTCCTTCTTTGTGTGCAAGAGCCACCCAAGTCAAGTTTGCCTCCTTTGGTAAAATCCCATCTGTAAAGAACATTGTCACTATCCTACAGAACTCCACACCAATCACTCGTCATAGCTTTCTAATACTCTTGAAGTTAAAGCCATCTGGTCCTGCTGCTCTTGTTGGATTACATTCCCACACTATTTTCTTTATCTCATCCTCATCTGGAATTACCTCCAGCTCCTTCGCTTACTCATTTGTGATAGAAATCACCAATAATGCTTCAAACTCTATATTCGAAAATTACTCCTCCGTATAGAGTTTCTTAAAGAATACCCTCACGACTTTCTTTACCCTTCTTGATCCACTGAAGATCTTCCCTTGTATTCATATATTGTTCATACTTTAGCACCCCTCCTTTGTTCAGTGATAGCATGAAAAAAACTTGTGTTTTGATCCATACTTAAAGCAAATCTTGATCGTGACATTTGTTTCTAATAAAATTCTTTCTTTGTATACCAACGTTCTGCTAACACCTGTAAAGCTCTACTTCTTGCTAACGAGCATTCATCCATTTCTCCTTGTTCAATCTGCTTATCAATCCTCTGCATCTCCCTCTCTACCTTCTCAATATTATTGTGAATCAAGCCAAACCTATCCTTATTCCAACACCTAAGTGGCCTTCTTAGCCATTTTAACTTCTCCACTATATTTTCTGTAAAATTTCGATAAATACTGAATAATTAATTACTAAATTAATTAAAAATAAAAAAGATTAGAAAATAGAAAATTTATAATTTAGGAGAATAAAAATAATTAAGATATGAATTAAAGCACTAATTTTAAAGGTTTTGACCCAAAACTTGGTCAACGAGCTAAAACAATTGAATCGGACTTCACCGGGCCCAAGTCCACACTATTTAAACCACACTTGACCTATTTCAGCATCAAATTCCCCATTTGAGAGAGAGAGAGAGAGAGAGAGAGAGAGAGAGAGAGAGAGAGAGAGAGAGAGAGAGAGAGAGAGAGAGAGAGAGAGAGAGAGAGAGAGAGAGGAACCTTAACACTATTTATCACCATCTTTATTTATCCATAACTTTTGCTTCAGAGCTCCGATTGACGAGTCGTTTGTGGTCACGCGTTCGTCTTGGATCCATCTTTAATTCTATTTAGGCATTGTGCTAAGTAAACACGAAATCCCTACCTAGGTTTCCATTCTCTTTGGTTTTGTATTTTTGGGGGTATGTGTGAGTTGAAATCTTGTGATTTTGGTTCTTTAGGGGTACTCTAGCATGGATTTCTGGGTTAAGGTAAGGAAGCTTAACTCCCTTCATTCTCCATAATTTTGAGTAAAATCCTAGTATGAAAGTTGAGTTATTATTGTGATTAGAATGTGTGAATTATCTCGGCTCGTTTGGAATTGGCATTGGCGTTGATTTGGTGCGGAGTTGAGTTACAGATCAAAGTGATGAGGATTTGGTGGAGGTTGGTATTGTTGGAGAAGAGTTTTTGGAGGTTGAGATCACCGTCAACAAAGGTACGGATCTTAATTTTGGATAGGCACCATGTAACACTATGTGAAAATCTAGGTTAATTGTTCCTAGGATAGGATTGGATTGAAATTGGTTGCAATATTATAGATTGAGTGATATGAATATTTATGATGTTGATTGATGTCAAAATTGGGTCAGAGGTCGTGATAGGGTGATGAATCTCCTATTTGATAAGTAGAGATAAGTGGTGTGAGATAATTGATGTTTGGTTGTTTGTGATATTGGATATATTGGTATTGTGTGAATTATTGTGGGATTGATGGTTTAGTTTTGACTAATGATGGATTAAATGTTAAAATTGATTGATGGTGTTGAAATTGAGTTGATTAAGTCTTGAATTGTGGGGATAGATAGAGAATTGAGAATTATGCGTTGAGGATGCCTAGGAATGGTTTTGGGTTGGTTTTGAGTTGAATTGAATTGAGAATTAGTGAATAACACTTACGTGAAATTTAGTAAAAACTAATTTTTGACTAACTTCGACGGGCCATAACTTGGCGCTCGGAGTTCGAAATCGAATGAAATTTGTGTTAGATTAAAGCTAGTGAAATGATCTTTAAAATAGTTTAAGAATGAAGAAAAATAAAATTTTGTGGAGAAAGTTATGAAATTTTGGAATTTGGTATAAAAATCTGAAATCTGAGAGTTTGCAAAAAAAAAACCAGAAATTCTGGTTTGCGTGCCAACGCACAATATGGTGCGTGCGCACCCAACAAGGTGGGTGTTAGTACTCGTCCGTATACACAAGCTGAGAAGCCTTTCTGATTTGTGCGTACGCACAAGGGTGATGCATATGCACAAGTCGTATTTTCTCACATAATTTCTGTTTTTAACTGCTTGACTTTTCTGGCATGCTTGTAAACTTCCATAAATTCCAATTAAGGTTCGATACCTAGTTTTTTGGCTCTAGAATTAGTGTGAGAATACGGAATGAGTTAAAGTAAATTGTTTCTAGATACACGCTTGGTTAAACCAGATGACAGGGTGATTTGTCCCACCCACGGTAAGGACATTGGCATTGTCCTGCTCACAAGGAAGTGAAATTAATTACTTAATGACGAATTGAGATTAATGAATCTAAATCTGATAATGGATAAAGGATTGTGGTTAATAAATATAATAACTTGTGAAATAGGTTAAAGACATTGATGTTGACTGAGTATGGCCTGAATGGCTGGATTAGCAAGGACGTTTGTCTTATCCCACTTGCGTATTGATTTGGCACCTGCACTGGACAAGGACCGTAGTTCCATCGTTCTTATTTATGGTTGTGGTATGACTTGAGGAAGGTGACAGGGCACTCTTCCTTTGAGACAAAATGGTACCCCCAATGAGAAAGTGACAAGACACTCTCCCTCTGAGACCAGCTTGTGATAAGCTGAGAGTATTCCTTTTTGGGGATGTGGTGGGTTGTTTTGTCCATGTTCTCTCTAATTGCAAGATGACATGACACTCTCCCTCTGAGACAAGTGACAATACACTCTCTCTCTGAGACAGAATGATACCTCCAGTAAAAAGGTGATATGGCACTCTCCCTCTGAGACGAGACCAGCTTGTTATAATCCGGAATATGTTTTTTCTCCTGGAGACACAATCGAGAGACAATGTCCAGGTTAGCTACCGGATGTGTCAGATTCTAACAGTTTAATTGACACATGAGCTCATGGCCAGTAGGACAAACATGCATCATTTGTCTTTGTGTGTATTAATTGGGTGTACATCTTGTATTTGGCTTGCTTTATTGAATAATTGTATCTACTTGCTATTTGAACTAGGGGTGATCAAAACCGAACCAGACCAAACAAAACCGATGGACCAAACTAAAAAAACCGAAAACTGAATAAACCGAATAAACGAAAAATCGAAAAATTAAATGTTTGCTGTTTTTAGTTTAGTTCGGTTCGGTTTTTGGTTCTAACATAAAAAATTTGAACCAAACCGAACCGAACCGCTGCTCTAATTTAAAGCCCCAAAATATCTTAAATTAAACCTAACCCTAATAATACAATTCCCTAACACTCTCACTCACACTCTCCTTTACTTCTGCGTCGCACAGCTCTTGGACCAGAGTCTCTCTCCACGTTCTTCCTCACATAGTCAGTCAGCCTCTCCAGTCTCCACCATTGCATTCACAGTCCATCCATTTTCTTCCTTTCGCAGCATCCTTTTCCTCTCTTGTAGTCGCAGCCTCTTCCTTTCCTTCTCTCACAGTCGAAGCCGCCACCGTTTGTCACACATGTCGCCCATCACGCGTTCGTCGTTGCCCATCGCGCATTCGTTGTTGAGGCCGTGTCGTTTGTCCAGTCTCTTCTCCGTCTTTCTCTGTAATGGAATCTAGGCCTCAGGTTTGTTTTTTTGTTCTGATTCTATTTTTGTAATTTCTGGTTTAGTCTTCTTATTGACTCTGATTTGTAATGAACACTTGGTTGGCTTGTTCTTAATTCTATGGTTGAGTTATTGATCTGATTTTGTTTTTTAATTTTGAACTTTTTGTTCTGTTTTTATTTAGGGTAATTTTGATTTAGGTTGATTCTGAAGTTTTTGTTTATTTAATGATAATGCAGGAAAGGGGAAGGTGAAAAAGGAAGAAATTGTAGAATTGGTGCACCACATGAAAATTTTTAGAATTATCTTGGTTGTATTTCTGATTGTCCCTTCTTGCCTTTTTTTTTTTTTTTTTGCTTTTTGATTTTTCTGAGTCAGGTTAATTATCTAATTTGAATTTGTAGTTTGGTATTCTAATTTATGTTGTTTTAATTTTAATGTTGTTCTAATTTTGACCTGTTTCTAATTATTTATTCAATTATATATATATATATATATATATATATATATATATATATATATATATATATATATATATATATATATATATTATCTGGTCATGGTTCTCTATTCTGTGCTGAATTCAGTCTTTAGAGAGAATAATGATTGAGCTGTAAAACATAATAAGCATATAGTCAATCATGTTGCTGCAGTATTCATATTTTGATAATATTTTTTTGGAAGACAGTTTTAAATTACCTGGTATATGTGCAGCGGATAGAAGTAATGGTTGATTGATAATAGTTATTGTGTTCCATCACCCATTGCTATGATTTAGTCAGTTTTTTTTATCAGCTTTTGCATACTATGATTCATATGGCTATGGTATTATGGCTTAATTTTGTTAGGCAAGGATGGCTATAATTTTACATTTTTTTAATGATTGAAAAAACCAAACAAATCGAACCAAATCAAACTGATTTTAATTGGTTTGATTCGGTTCAGATGGTTTCAATAAAAAATCAAACCAAACCGAACTGCAGTTCAATTAAACGATTTGATCGGATGACTTTTCTCTTAAAAACTGAACCAAACCGCACTACGAACACCCCTAATTTGAACTAATTGCTTTACCTGCTTCCTCTATTTGTGTATGCTTTGTATTATTTTGTACGTGTTTGAATAAGTGAGAGATCCCTTATGCTGGCGATGGTGACGTTGAGGGTTGTTCTTAATGCGATGTATTGATATATCTGGATGATGAAAAATAAATTTAATTGATATTTTGAGTTCCCTGGGTAGATGCAAGGGTTGTGGTTCACCCCACTTGCTTTTGATTGATATTTAAGCTTCCTGGGTAAATACAAAGGTTGTGGCTTTGTCCCACTTACTCTAGGTTGAGATTGGAACTCCCTAGATAGATGCAATGGTGGCTTTATTCCACTTACTCCGGATTGAGATTGGAACTCCCTGGGTAGATGCAAGGGTTATGGTTTGCCCCATTTGCTCTGGGTTGAGATTGAGACTAATTATTGAGAATAAATTGATCCCATTGAGACTGAGCCTTGATATAAAATTATGGAATTTGGATAATTATGATACAGAGAGAGAGAGAGAGAGAGAGAGAGAGAGAGAGATAATGACTTGTATTGGAAAAGACTGAGATTTTGAGATCACTAGTATGATTGATAACTTGTATTGAGTAGAGTTAGGAATCAAAAATTACTAATTTAACTGAGAATTAGTCTGATTATCATGTTCAGATTTAGAAAGGACCCTAGGCTTGAACCTTGAATGATTGGAGTTTAAGATTGCCTAGGGGTTCATATCTTTTTACATAGCCTCTATTTGGAATTATTATCTTACTGGAAACTTTCAGGTTCTCACCCATTGTCGGATTTTGTTATTTTCAAATACAAGACATGATGTACCTCATTGAGCGTGCCAGACTTTCTGTGGAAAGCAAAGACTATTTTTAGATTTTTATTTTGTACTTAGTGTATTTACATTCTCCACTTTTGAACACATACTTGTATATCCCTCTTAGAGGTTGATTTATGGAGAAACATCTTATATTTTGTAACCTGAGGGGTTGTATTATACTTTCTAACCGGCTTTATCTTTACAGGTCGAGACTAATATTTGCTATGTATTTCCTTTGAACTCATATATATGTTTCTTTCATTTCTGTAATCCGATGCTTGCTATGTCATCTTTTCTTCACAAGCTCCTTGATATATCATTGTTTTTCAAATACTACGTACGTACTTTTAAGTTTTAGGTGTCGTAATGCCTCGCACCTCTGACTTATGACTGCAGCGTAAGGCTCTGTATGGTAGGATGTTATATTTCCTTCTTCCAACTCACCCTATTCCCGCTTTACCATCTTTAGAAAGTTTCCATGACCCAGCCAAGCATTAAGCGTATGAAAAGGCTTAGGTCCCCAATCCACTTTGTTAGTATGAACCAACAAAGGGCAATGGTCTGATAAGGCCTTTAAGAGTCCCTTTAAATAGATATAGTTGCACGCTGCTAGTAATTCTTTGTCGACAAAAATTCGTTCAATTTTGTTGCATTAATTATCCCTATACCACGTATATTTACGGCCTATTAATTGCAATTTAACATTTGATTAGGTTATACAAATTTTATTTAAGACAATTACCAAGCAAAAAATTCAATAACATTTTACCATAAAGAGAAAGATAAGAACCGTGAGTGAGAGAAGAGAAACAGAGAAAATTCTGCACACACAACCTGCATTTTTATCCTCTTATCTCACTATTCATACACTATTCTTCAAGTATTCTTCAAGGACTCAAACTATACAAGTACAAAACCTTGTCCGTTTTCGCCAATATTTGCGTTTATACCGAATTCGGCTAGGTAAACTCTTGTTCTTTCTCGTTTTTTCTTTAAAAAAAAAAACAGTAACCATGATGAATCCTTACTCTCCTTCATATATAGAGAACTCCTCTTGAAGTACCTATGAAGCACACCTAAGGAGTCAAGGAGTTTTGAACTCACAGTGGTTGAATTTCGACGATTTACGACACTTTAGGCCCAAAAACGAAACCCACCACCACCAGCTATGTTTTTGCCCTTGTATGCACGTTTTCTAGTGTGAAAAAAGTTTACTAACTAAATTACATAAGAGGTAAGGGTTAGAATTAGTTAGAGCATGATTGTGCTTATTTTCGATGCTCATATGAGCCACTATGTGGTGAATTTGTGCTTGTTTTGAATTTTTGGAGATTTTGTGAGTTACCACTATTTTGGCTTGCTAAATATGTGTAAAATACTGTTATATTACCTCTGGATTAAATGGTAAAAACTAGAGTACTTAGGGGCATATTAGTAATTTCAGGCATAAAGTCAAATTAAAAATGAATAATTAACTTAATCAAGAAGAAAAGGTATATTAGGAAAAATATGAAGATACAATGGTAAAATAATAACATTAGGGGTGAAAAAGTCATTAAAAACCTAATGAAAATAGTAAAAAGAAAAGTTAAATAAAAAGGGCATAATGGTAAACTATGACAAAGTTGAGACATTTTAAGAAAGAGTCGGGCACAAGTTTTTATAAAAGAAGGGAGGAGAAGTCCCTTAAAAATAAATTTTGTTAAGATGTGTCACGGAAAAAGAAACTGTAAACCCCAAGGTGCTAAGAAGTACCTGGCAGAGCAGACTTTCATCCCGCCTGGCCAGAGATTATATGAATATGGGGATGCCCGCCATATGGACTGCTACTCACTGGGAGCACATTGTATTTTTGGATCATTCTTTATTAGTGTCGTGATTGTAATTCGGGCACCGGTGCGCGATCGACCCAGTGGAGTATCCATATCCGGACTTGGGCCGAGTAACGTCAGGTTGCGGGTAGCCAACCGATGCATGAGCTCATGACCTGCGTAGGACCAGACATGCATCATACTTGGTTGTTGAATTTCTTTGCTTGTGTCTGCTTACTTGTATATGTGACTGTTATACTGTTATATACTTGTGATTACATCTGTTTGTATGATTGATTACTGTTGTGACCTTATAAATGATTAGACTTAGGCTGCAGATCCATTTAGATTTTTTGTATAGTACCCTACTAGGAACCTTAGGTTCTCACCCCCTTTTTCCCATGTCCGCAGATAGGGAACGTCATGATCTTCTTTGAGTACCCAGCGTACGGCAGATATGTGGACCCCGCGACGGGGAGCGCGGTGTTTTGGGGTAGTCCGCATACACATACCTACTATCTTACCGACCGTCCTTTCTCTCACCCTCTGCTCAGCTAGGAGTTTAACCCTAACATGCCTTATGATACATTGATATCCAAGCTTCACCCCGGCAGAGGCCAGTATCCTTTTCCGCCTTACCCTCTGAATATGGCAAAGCCAATACTGGAGTCTCCGATCATTGACATACCCGAGTATCCACCATGGTTCAACCTCGAAGAGGATCAAGTAGTTCCTGACGTACCTATGCCCGACGGTCAACCACCATCCCCTGTAGCTGAGCCAGTATTCGACAGGACAGGAGTTCCTGAAAGCTCTAGTTCTACACCTTCAATTGAGTTTAACCCAAAGGCGTGGATTGACCAGATGATGGCGGATCTGTACTCTAGATCTTTTGAGACCGAGGAAGAGGACTCCACAGAGGATGCGAGCAGCAGCAACATCACTGGCGCGTCAGGGTGATTCCCTCATGATAATGAAGATTTATACCGGTTCAGAATTTAACAAAATAATTTCGTTGTGAGTATAGCCCAAACCGACATTCGATCCTCAAATCAAAGTTTAAAAGTTTTGGTTGTCACAAGTCCAACCCAATAAAAATAACCGAGAGTATTAGTCCCGGGTCGTCTTCTTAAAGAATTGCAGTGAGGTATGCATATTATTGGTTATGGTATCCAAGGGGTGGGTTGGTAAAAAGGCAAGAATGTAAATAACAAGAATATAAACCGAACAACTAAAGAAAGCAAGTAATAAAGGGAGACATTAATGGCAAGAGTTGAGAATCTAGACTTTCTATCCTAGTCATTAATTACCATACAATGATTAACAAGAGCTTATCCTATTTAGTCATCTCCAACATCGGAAGAAGGTACAATGTTATCTTCAACATAGGGAGAAAGTCAAATAAGACTAGTTAATCTTAATCCAAAAATCCTAATCAACTCACTAATTGAATTAGCAAGAGATTAGAGTCAATGGAAATAATATTAACTAACAACTCTAGATCACCAACATAAGTTAGGTCTTAATGACTCAAGATTGCCTAATTTCTCTTTCCAAGCCAAGAATGCTCAAAAACTACTCTAACATCCAACCAAGCATTTTATCAAACACTTGAAAGGCATAAAAGAAAAGCATATTAAATTTCAAGAAATATAAAATCTAACAACTACCCAATGCAAGAAATTAACAACAACTCAATTAAACAATGAAGGAGCATAAACATAAATTGCATTAAAGAAAAGCCAAATCCAACAAGAGTTCATCAACATAAAATTAACAAAATAAAGGAAATGACAAGTAAAACTAGAAAAGCTAAGAGGAAAGAACAATAAATTGCAAGAAAAAGTAGATGAAAGCAAGAATTAAACCCTAGATTTAAGATGCAAAATTAACCTAAGAACCCTAATTCTAGAGAGAAGAGGGAGCTTCTCTCTGTAGAAAACTAACCTACATACTACCTAACTTAAACTAATTGATCTTCCCTTGTCCAATCTTCAATTCTGCATGAAATAGCCTCAAAAACGAGTTGGATTTGGGCCCGGGAAGCTCAGAAATCGCCCCCAGCAAATTCACTTTAAGTAGGTCTCGTGCCATTCGTCACACGTGCGCGTGGACGACGCGTGCGCGTCACTTGCAAAATTCCTCCTCACGCGTACACATGGTTAACGCGTGCACATGGCTTGCAGATCTCTTACTCATGCGTACGCGTGGGTGACGCGTGCGAGTGGCCATGAATTCTCCAAATGCTCATTTCTTCATGAATTCTTCACTTTGCATGCTTTTCTCTTCACTTCTTCCATCCAATACTTGCCTTATGAATCTGAAATCACTCAACAAATATATCAATGCATCGAATGGAATTAAGGTGAATTAAATTTAGCTATTTTAAGGCCTAAAAAGCATGTTTTCACACTTAAGCACAAATTTAGGGAGAATTACAAAACCATGCTATTCATTGAATAAATGTGAGAAAAGTTAATAAAATCCCCTAAATTAAGCACAAGATAAACTATAAAATTGGGGTTTATCAATCCTCTCCACACTTAAACTAAGCATGTCCTCATGCTAAACTCAAGAAAGAAACAAAGGGTATCAACATTTATTCAATGCAAAGTATCTATATGCAATCTACCTACATACATACAATCTATCTAAATGAATGCAACTACTTGATCAAAATAAATCAATTCTCAAGAATACATATATGAACATGAGGGCTAAAGGTAATAGAAACTAAGTCAAATCCACAATTGAATTAAGTTATTAAAAGAATTTACAAACTTGCAAGAAAAGAGATGATCATAGGTGAAAACATGTAATTGAGCAATCGAACCCTCACCGGATGTGTATCCGTTCTAGTCACTCAAGTATATAGGGTTGATTCACTCAATTCTCCTCTAATCATGCTTTCTAAGATTTGTTTCTCATCTAACAATCAACAATTATTTCATGCATGCATACAAATATCATAAGGACTTATCCATAGGTTATAATGGGGCTAGGGTCAAGGGAGGATGTATATGGCTAAGTGGACTAGAATTTGAATCTTTGATTAACTTAAACTCCCCACCTATATGACAACCTATACAATTTAAATGCTAACCTAACTACCCATTCTTCACTTTTCACATACTCATGCATTCTCTTTTGATCACAACTCATATGCATCGATTATTATTGAACTTCACTTTGGGACATTTTGTCCCCTTTTTATTGCTTTTCTTTTTCTTTCTTTTTTATTTTTTTTATTTTTTTATTTTTCTTTTTGTTTTTCTCATTTTTTTTCAAACTAAAATATATACAAAAGTATCAATGTATATGGTTTAAACATAATTGATACATGAGTATGTACCTAATTCCCATGATTTTCAACAAAACTACAAAATACACTTTTATCTCTGCCCAATGTTCCCAACTCTCTCCCAAAATTAAATGATAAACACTCTCACTAGCCTAAGCTAATCAAAGATCAAAACAATGGACATTTATTATTTTTCACTTAGGCTTGTAATGTGCTAAAACTAAGAACAAATGGGTTTAACATAGGCTCAAAGTTGGCTAACAATGGAAGATAAAAGGTAGACTATTTGGGTAAGTGAGCTATATGAAACAATGGCCTTAATCATATAAGTGCATTCATACACAAAATAATGGACATAAAGAATCAAACAAATCAAAGATTGCAATCATAAAAAGAGAATAATACACACAAGAATGGAAATAAGTGGTTATATGATGTAACCACACAATTAGGCTCAAAACTCACATGCTTATGTGTTCTTAGCTCAAAAACATGATCCACAATATATAATTCAAGCAAGTTCTAAAAAAATAAAATTTTTTGGGTGCCCTATAGATAAAATCTTTGGAAATTTTCATTATTTTAACTAAGCTTATTATATATATGTGCAAAATAAGAAAATGCAACTAAAAATTTTAAAAGACCTAAAAATAAAATGCAAAAGTGTTGGGATTAGAAATTGTCACCCAAGAACGCCGATTGGTCGGACGACCTCCCCACACTTAAAAGTTTGCACCGTCCTCAGTGCATTCAGAGATGAGAAAGGGGGTACGGCGACTTTTCGGATTGCCACCTTCAGCTAGTGGATCAACCGGCTGCTGCATGTTCTTTCTCCCGCTTCCATTTTTGCTTATGATGACTCACCCATGAAAAATAGAAAATAACACAGTAAGATGAGAGAATGAAAAAGCAAGGAAGTGTAAATTGTTAGAATGAGGTAAGGATCACTAGAATGAAGTGAGTGAATTAGTGTGACATTGATGAAAAATAGGTGTGTCAATTCTAAGATTGCACGTGGTTTAGAACTCACACCCTAGTACAAGAAGCTATGTCACAATTACACAAAAGAAAGCATACACTTCACTTATTCTAGTGTGCTTGGAATACTTCAAAGAAAGCTTGTAGGTCAAGATAAACAAACAAGACATAAAGAAGCATGAAAGCACTCAATTAAATAATCAAGCAATTGTGAAAGAGATGAAGATATGGACATAGATTGATGTGCAAGGTAACTTTAATGAACAAAATGGAATATGAAACTTATACATCAATCAATGACACACTTTGAATTTTATTCGCAATACCTAATTGACATAGAAGTGGGAGACATTGGTGCTACGGAACTTAGGAAAAGAGGTAGAACTTAAAATCAATCACATAGCAAGAATGGTCCACAAAGCTTGAAAAGCTCAAAAATATGTCACTAGCTAGGTAAGCTTTCGATCCAATTTCACAATTCCAAAATCTCAATGCATGAAATAGGTGATAAGAATTAATCATAAACAAGCATCACCTAACAAAAAAATGCATTGATTATACACAATTACCTAACAATGGATGATGAATGCATGGTGGCCAAACATACAATTCAAAAGATTTAGAAAGGTTTGAAGGCAATGTCACATGTACTTGGTATTCAAAAATGTTAGTATGAAGAGTTCAAAACCAAGTAACAAAAGTTAACCTCGATAAAAGAAATCCAACAATGAATATCAAAAATAATTATGCTAAAATAGCATTCAATTAATAATAAGCAGCAATAAACAGCAAACAAAATTAGTAATCCAATACTTATCATGAAAACAAAAATTAACTAACAAAAAATGGTGATAGATGGTGATTGGTAGTTTTGGATGATGGTTGAAGTAGGGAAAGAAAAGAAAAGAAGAGAGAAGAAGGAAAGAAATGGAAAGAAGAGAAGAAAAGAAGGTGGGTGAAACAGGGCAGGGTCACGCGTACACGTGAGTTGCAAAGTGGCATGCGACCCGTACGCATTGTCGACGTGCACGCGTGAGTGAAGAGAGAGATAAGTGATGTGTACGCGTGGGTGGATTTTGTGCTAGAGGCACAATTCCAGCCCAAAACGCGCACAACTCTCTGGTTTTTGTACTGGCCCTGAAAAATTTGGATGTCACGCGTACGCGTGGGCGAGGCGTACGCGTGGGTGGTTGAAATTCTTGGGGTCACGCGTACACGTGGGTGACGTGTACGCGTGGCATAGTGCTCTGTTTTTCAAAATTTTTCAATTTCTTGCACCAAACCAAGCATTCAAAATCTCAAAATAACTACCAAAACACTATCAAACCCTATTTAACATACTAGACTTACAAATAAACTCAACTAACTAAACAAAACATGAAATTAAACTACTTTACCAATATTTATAAAAGAGAAAAAATGAAATGAGTTTACCATGGTGGGGTGTCTCCCACCTAGTACTTTTATTTATTGTCCTTAAGTTGGACTTATGGGGAGATTTCATCAAGGTGGCTTGTGCTTGAATCCATCCTTGAACATCCACTAATGCTTGGACTTCCAATAAGCTCCATCATTCAAAATTAATATCACCAAGCTTTGATGGAGTTCATCACAAACCTTGAGCTCCCAAAATTGATTCTCTTTGTGTGATCTGGGATTCCACACTTTGTTTTCACACCCATCTTCAAGTTGAACATCGTGATTCCATCCGGGTGGTTTAGCCTTGGATTTCTCATGAGGACACTCAAACATCCTCCTAGATCCTATCAATTGAGGAATACACCAACAATTGCTCCTAAACTTGGAGTTTCCAACCATAATGAACTGAGAATTATGATGTCAACCACTAACCAACCCTTTCTTGTTTTTCATTCCACAAAGAGCTCTAAGTTGACCATCCGTTTCAAGCAACCCATATTCAAGTGGAATAAGAAAGCTAATGGATATGAAGTTTACCCACTTGAATGGTGTAGAGGATGATGGTGACTTAGGAAGGGAGGTTTCCAACAACTTTGACAATGTGAGCTCCTCTCTCTTGTGCTCTTCTTTGACTACCTCCACCTCTTAACAAGCATCTTCCATGTTCACCTCTTGAAAAGGTTCTTCACATTCAATCTCTTCTTCACCAACCTCTTCTAGCTTTTCTCCATCCTTCATGTCACAACTTGGAGGTAATATGGAACTTATCTCAACATCTACCTCAATTTTAATGGGAGAAGATTCCTCAAATACCAAAAGGAACATGTGTTGGTGGAGAATCATCATCAAGAGGAAGAATTATTACTTGCTCAACTTCTTCTAATTCTTTATCATTCATCATATGCCTAGGAGGTTGTGCACCCTCCTTAACATCGCTCTCAAGCTCAATGGAAGAAGGCTCAATAGGATCTTTGAGGTGATTTGTAGTGAGGACAAGAACTCATCAAAGATTGAGTCTAAGTCTTGATCAACCTCCCCTAATTCTTCAACTATTCCTTCTGGCTCAATTATCTCAGCTTCTTCCCTTGGTTGCACTTCTTGCTTCAACTCCTCTTCTCCACTTTAAAGCTCCAAATTCTCCTTCTCATTGTGCTCCTCAATTAATCCTCCACATTTAGCAATAAGGGTATCTTGGATAGTTGAGCACAATGATGCCAATTGGCTCACCACTTCGGTTAAGCTAGCCACGGCTTCCCCTTGATTTTGGCAACGATTTAGAAGTTCTTGTTTTTCTTGCATTATGGGTTGGAGATATTGGTCCAATGAAGATGTGGGTGGAAGAGAAGTGATGAGCGGATAATTTATACGCTTTTTGGCATTGTTTTTAGTACATTTTTAGTATATTTTAGTTAGTTTTTATTATATTTTTATTAGTTTTTATTTAAAATTCACTCTTCTGGACTTTACTATGAGTTTGTGTATTTTTCTGTGATTTCAGGTATTTTCTGGCTGAAATTGAGGGACCTGAGCAAAAATCTGATTCAGAGGCTGAAAAAGGACTGCAGATGCTGTTGGATTCTGACCTCCCTGCACTCAAAGTGGATTTTCTGGAGCTACAGAAACCCAATTGGCGCGCTCTCAATTGCGTTGGAAAGTAGACATCCTGGGCTTTCCATAAATATATAATAGTTTATACTTTGCTCGAGATTTGATGGCCCAAATAGGCGTTCCAAGTCAGCTCAAGAATTCTGGCGTTTAACGCCGGAACTGGCATAAAAACTGGAGTTAAACACCCAAACTGGCACAAAAGCTGGCGTTTAACTCCAAGAAAAGTCTCTACACATGAAAGCTTCAATGCTCAGTCCAAACACACACCAAGTAGGCCCCGGAAGTGGATTTTTACAATAAACACCCTAGCTTACTCATTTTCTGTGACCCTAGGTCACCAGTTTACTATAAAAACTACTTTTAGTGATTCATCTTGTACCTCATGACACTTTACACATTTCATATTGTATTCTCTACGGCATGAGTCTCTAAACCCCATTGTTGGGGGTGAGGAGCTCTACTGTTCTTCATGAATTAATGCAATTACTACTATTTTCCATTCTATCACGCTTGCTTCTATTCTAAGATATTCATTCGCACTTCAACCGGATGAATGTGATGATCCGTGACAATCATCATCATTCTCACTTATGAACGCGTGCCTGACAACCACTTCCGTTCTACATGCAATCAAGCTTGAATGTGTATCTCTTGAGTTTCTAATCTAAGATTGGAACCTTCGTGGTATAAGCTAGAATTATTGGCGGCCATTCCTGAGATCCGGAACGTCTAAACCTTGTCTGTGGTATTCTGAGTAGGATCTGGGAAGGAATGACTGTGACGAGCTTCAAACTCGCGAGTGTTGGGCGTAGTAACAGACACAAAATGATCAATGGATCCTATTCCGACATGATCGAGAACCGACAGATGATTAGCCGTGCGGTGACAGTGCATTTGGAACGTTTTCACTGAGAGGACGGGAAGTAGCCATTGACAACGGTGATGCCCAACATAAAGCTTGCCATGGAAGGAGCCTTGCGTGCATGAAGAAGAAGATAGTAGAAAATGTAAATCATGTTGCTTGTATGCGAAGTTTGTATTCGTAGGTTTTGATGAATGACAAACCAACAAAAGACATGAAAGACAAACCAACAAACAACTTGAATGAACAAGCATGTTGAAAGATCAACCAACATTCAACGTTGAGAAATGAAGAGTTGAAAGCAACACAACAAAAACAAGAAACTCAAGTCCACAACATTTGAAGACAAGTATAGTGTCTTAGGACTTAGGTAAATTCTTGTTAAGAACCAATTGCTAAATCTCTCAACACACACTCACAAAATGTTTTGATGCACATCTTGCAATTTGATGCTAGCCAAATGGTTTAAAAACTTGTTTTCAAAGGTACAAAAGCATAGGAATTGACTCCAACAAGTTTGAGATCAATCCTAAGCATTTTGAAGTGATTTTAAGCCATTCTTTAAGGTTTGCATCGATGCACACTCATCTTGCATCGATGCAAAGCATGCAACGACTTTTTGCATCGATGCAAAGATGTTTGCATCGATGCAACCTAGCTGAAAATTCAAATTTCAGCTTCAAAGACACATTTGCATCGATGCAAAGTGTTATGCATCGATGCAAATGATTCAAAAACATAAAAAACGGCTAGTTTTAACAAAACGGCTCCATCCCATTAACTCCCCAACGTTTCTAAGGTTTGGGGAGTCTATAAATAGATGGATTGAAGCCTTATTTCATATACGTGAGTATTTGCAAACTATCTTGTTCATATTCTTTCATTCTATACATTTTTAAGGTGTTATAATACACAATTTGAGAGAGCAATATCAATTGGTTCAATAGTGCTAAACTTGTAATCATACACTCTTCTAGAGAGTACTCATTTCATCTCAACAATTCTTTGAGAATTGTTTTCTTGTAACACTTTGTAAATTGGAGTGTGATCTCCAAGGTTGAGTCAAGAGTTATAAACACTATAGTCGGTGAGGATACCAAAGAAGTATACTAAGTACTCAAGGCAAATCTTAGAGGAGGTATCTCTAAGTGGAGTGGGTTAGTATACGAGTGGTGATCATATACCGTGAGGTGTTAGAAACTAAGGGCTCGGATTGTAAAAGGTTTTGCGCGAGCACCTTGAAGCTTGGCAATAGTGGAACTTCTCAATAGCGATTGAGAAAGAAAGTGGACGTAGGACAAGGATTGTGCCGAACCACTCTAAATAGCGTTTGCATCTCTCCAAACTCATCTCTTCTATATTATTGTCTTTTACCTTTGAGCAAATAAATTGTGATCGAAAAGTAGCTTCGTAAGTACTTAAGAAATAGCTTAAGTCCGATTGGTGAAAAGCTTGATCAATTTATTTGAGTTGGTGTCTATTGGAAAGTAAAAGCTCCTTATAAATGCTTAGCAATTGAGTTAAGCTCTTGGAAAAATACTAGTACAATAACACTTTTGTATATTGTCTTTAACTTTCGCAAAAAGATTCATTGTTGTTGCAATACTCAATTCACCCCCCCTCTTGAGTAATTGTGCATAGGTTCTACAAGTGGCATCAGAGCTTAACCCTTTGAAAGACTTAACCGTTTAAGGGAAAAGATCATGGCAAGCACAAGCTTTAACAACAACAACACTAGTGAAGGTAACTCAACCGCTAGACCTCCTCTTTTTAGCGGAACAAATTACTCTTATTGGAAAAATAAGATGAGAATTTGGATCCGTTCTCAAGATGTGAGAATTTGGAAAGTGATTGAGAATGGAAATCACATTCCAACAAAGACAACAAGCGCTAAAGAAGGAGAAGTCTCCGTCTTAAAGCAAGTACCGAAAGGAGAAAATGAATATAGTGACGATGATTGGAAGAAAGTGGCAATGAATGATAAAGCCATCAACTTCATTCATTGTGCACTTAACGAGCATGATTATATGAAGATCTCTACATGTGAAACCGCTAAAGAAATTTGGGATAAACTCCAAATCACTTACGAAGGAACCGACTCTGATGACGACAAGGTTGCAAATCTTTGCTTAATGGCAAGCGAAGAAAAGGTTAGTAATGACAACTCCACTTCTTTTAATTTACAAGATGAATATGATGCCTTACTTGAGGTGTACACAAAACTTACCCAAGATTATTCTCTCCTAAAGAAAAAGAATATGGATCTTTTAAAACAAAATGAGATGTTGAAAATGAGAATATCAATCTTGGAAAAGATAAGTGTAGCACAAGTAGTGATCCATACAAATCTTGTAAAATGCATGAAAATGAAATTACAAATCTTAAGAACACTTTAGCTAAGTTCAATGAATCTTCAAAGAACTTAGATAAAATGTTGAAAAACCAAAAGCATGTTCATAATAAGGAAGGTTTAGGTTTTGAAAAAGGAAAATTTAAAAATACTAAAACTCCTATTAGGCAACCGCAAGCCCAAAAGGCAAGCATGCCTAAAAGGAATGAAGCCTTTAAACATCCTCCTCAACATGCTTCATTTAGAAATTATAATCACAATGCATATAGATCAAAATATGTTGCATTTAGAAAACAACCTAGGCAACCATTTAGAAACATGCATAGGATGCATAATCCAAATGTCATATGTCATTATTGTAATAAAGTAGGTCATATAGCACCCGTATGCTTTACTAGAATTAAACATATAAACTTTCGTAGTCAAGATACGAGATGGGCACCTTATGGGCATTATGCTCATACTAACCATCAAGGACCCAAATTCACTTGGGTACCTAAATCCCAGTTTTAATTGTTTTGTAGGTACGTGTTGGAGCTAAGGATACAAATTGGTATGTTGATAGTGGATGCTCCAAACACATGACCGGCGATGAATCAAAATTCACCGCAATAGAACCTACAAACGGAGGAAACGTGATCTATGGAGACAACAACACCGGCAAAGTAATCGGCGTTGGAAAAGTTGGTAAAAATTCTTCTACCTCCATAGATAATGTTATACTTGTCAAAGGTCTCAAACATAATCTCATTAGTGTTAGCCAACTTTGTGACAAAGGAAACTTAGTCACCTTTGATTCAAAATGTTGTTTGATAAAAAGGCAAGACACTAATGAAATTGTGCTAATTGGACACCGTGTTGACAATGTATACATGATTAATCTAGATGAAGTTTCCTCAAATGATGTGAAATGCCTTGTTAGTAAAAATGATGAAACTTGGTTATGGCATCGTAGAGTAGCTCATGCTAACATGGACCATCTTAGCAAGTTGGTCTCTAAAGAGTTAGTAATTGGCTTACCAAAGCTACGTTTTGAAAAAGACGTCCTTTGCGACGCATGTCAAAAGGGAAAACAAGAAAAGGCCTCTTTTAAATCCAAAAACATTGTTTCAACAACAAGGCCATTACAACTTTTGCACATGGATTTATTTGGTCCTTCCAGGACTATGAGCTTTGGTGGCAATCACTATGCTTTAGTTATTGTTGATGATTACTCTCAATTTACATGGACCTTGTTCCTAGCAAACAAGAGTGATGCATTTCGAGCATTCAAAAGATTAGCCAAAGTTATTCAAAATGAAAAGAATTTGCATATATCATCTATTAGAAGTGATCATGGTGGAGAATTTGAAAACAATCTTTTTGAAACTTTTTGTGAAGAAAATGGCATTGAGCATAATTTTTCCTCTCCTAGAACACCACAACAAAATGGTGTGGTTGAAAGGAAAAATCGTCATTTAGAAGAAATGGCGAGAACTATGCTCAATGAGGCTAATATTCCTAAGTACTTTTGGGCGGATGCGGTTAGTACCGCGTGTTATGTTATGAATAGGATTATCATTCGACCTATTCTTAAGAAAACACCGTACGAATTGTACAAAGGAAGAAAGCCAAATATTTCCCACCTTCACGTCTTTGGTTGTAAATGCTTTATTCTAAATAATGGAAAAGATAACTTAGGCAAATTTGATGCTAAGGCTGATGAAGGAATCTTCTTAGGCTACTCTTTAACTAGCAAAGCTTTTAGAGTATATAATAAACGCATCATGACTATGGAAGAAAGTATTCATGTCGCTTTTGATGAAACTAACCATTGTTGTGCTAGAAAAGATTTTGATGAAAATGTAGAAAACTTTGATTCACTAAATTTGAATGGTGAAGACAAAGAAAAAGATTTAAATGAAGCCTCTACAAGCTCAACAAAGGATAGTGTTCAAGTTGAAGAAATTGAACCATCACACGCACAAATACATGCACTTCCAAAGGACTGGCGTACTTCAAAGGATCATCCTCTAGACAACGTCATTGGTAATGTTTCGAAAGGGGTAACAACTCGATCTACTTTTAGAAATTTATTTACATATAGTGCTTTTGTTTCTCAAATTGAACCATCTACCATTGAGTCCGCAATTGATGATGAACATTGGGCTATGGCAATGCAAGAGGAGCTTAACCAATTCAAACGAAATGACGTTTGGGAATTGGTGCCTAAACCAAGTAATCAAACAATTGTAGGAACAAAATGGGTTTTTAGAAATAAACTCGATGAAAATGGTACAATTGTTAGAAACAAAGCTAGATTGGTAGCTAAAGGTTATAATCAAGAGGAAGGCATTGATTATGACGAAACTTATGCTCCCGTAGCTAGATTAGAAGCTATTAGGATGTTACTTGCTTTTGCATCCTCTTATAACTTCAAACTTTATCAAATGGATGTTAAGAGTGCCTTTCTTAATGGTTTCATTCAAGAAGAAGTATATGTTGATCAACCTCCCGGTTTTGAGGATTATGAAAATCCTAATCATGTTTTTAAACTCAAGAAAGCTCTTTATGGTCTTAAACAAGCTCCAAGAGCTTGGTATGAACGTTTGAGCAAGTTTTTAATAGAAAAGGGTTTTAGAAGAGGGAAGGTTGATACAACTTTATTTATCATGATTGAAAACAAAAATATCCTTTTGGTACAAGTTTACGTCGATGACATAATATTTGGTTCAACTAACGAATCACTTTGCAAGTTTTTCTCAAACCTCATGCAAAGTGAATTTGAAATGTCCATGATGGGCGAACTCAACTTCTTCCTTGGTCTTCAAATCAAACAAGGAAAAGAAGGAACTTTCGTTAGCCAAACCAAATATTGCAAGGAATTGCTCAAAAGATTTGGAATGGACAATGCTAAGGCAATGGACACACCAATGAGCACTACTTGCTACCTTGACAAAGATGAACAAGGTAAAAACATAGATGTAAAGAAGTATAGAGGCATGATAGGATCATTACTTTATCTAACGGCAAGTAGGCCAGATATCATGTTTAGTGTATGCATGTGTGCGAGATACCAAGCTAATCCTAAGGAATCTCACTTAAGTGCGGTGAAAAGGATTATGAAGTATCTCATAGGAACATCAAATGTTGGATTGTGGTATCCAAAAGGATCCACTTGTGATTTAATTGGTTATTCCGATTCCGATTTTGCCGGTTGCAAATTGGATAGGAAAAGCACTAGCGGCACTTGTCACTTGCTAGGAAACTCTCTTGTTTCATGGCATAGTAAGAAACAAGTAAGTGTAGCCTTGTCTACCGCCGAAGCCGAGTATGTAGCCGCCGGTAGTTGTTGCGCCCAAATTTTATGGATGAAACAACAACTTGTGGACTATGGACTCATGCTTGATCACATTCCTATCAAATGTGATAATACTAGTGCAATAAATTTAACCAAGAATCCGGTTCAACATTCAAGAACCAAGCATATTGAGATTAGACATCACTTCATAAGAGACCATGTTGAAAAGGGTGATGTGGTTATTGAATTTGTCGAAACTAGTAAACAACTAGCGGACATCTTCACTAAACCTTTATGTAAAGAAAGTTTTTTTAACATCCGAAATGAACTTGGTATCTTGGATTCTAATCTAATATGATTTGTTTGAATTCATTGCATTGATATTACTATTTTTGTATCTCTTACTAACTTAAGCATTGGAGATATCCAATTAGCCATTGTTTTGTAGGTTTATGAGTTGATCTTGAGGTAGATTGAAAAATTTGAAGATTATAAACAATGGAGGATCAACAAATTGAAGTTTATAATGGTTTAATTGATATTTCCTTCATAATTTTGTTTAATGATTAATGCTTGTATGCTTATTTGGTGAATAACTCAAAATAGGCTTGGTACCCCTATTTTAAGTTAATGTGCATGCTTTAATATATTTCACTTATTTAGGGGGAATTATGCATGCTTGTTATATATATAAAAAGAGGAAATCAAATTCTTTTTGAAAGGGGGAATATCTCATCCTTGAAATTAATAGAGATATTGAACTTAAAAAAAAAAAAAATTCATTGTTTTATGCATGCTTCTATGACACATTTCAAACTCCTTTCTTTTGATAATGTCAAAAGGGGGAAGAGAAGTTTGAGGATATTTGAAATTTTGAACTCTTGAAAAAGAAGAAGTTTGAGGATTTGAAAAGAAGAAATAAGTTTGCGAAACAATGATTTCAAAAAGACTTCCGCTAAGCAAAAACTTTGATATCTAAATCGTTTTCTTTGATAAACGCCCTTTAAGGGAACAAATGCACATATTTAGGGGGAACTCCTGCAAAATTTTTTTTGTGAAGTCTTCTCCAAAGCTTTCTATTAAAAAAGTGCATTATTGTTGCTTTCAAAATCATTTATAAATGCATATCCTCAAAATTGGTTTGTCATTATCAAAAAGGGGGAAATTGTAAATCATGTTGCTTGTATGCGAAGTTTGTATTCGTAGGTTTTGATGAATGACAAACCAACAAAAGACATGAAAGACAAACCAACAAACAACTTGAATGAACAAGCATGTTGAAAGATCAACCAACATTCAACGTTGAGAAATGAAGAGTTGAAAGCAACACAACAACAACAAGAAACTCAAGTCCACAACATTTGAAGACAAGTATAGTGTCTTAGGACTTAGGTAAATTCTTGTTAAGAACCAATTGCTAAATCTCTCAACACACACTCACAAAATGTTTTGATGCACATCTTGCAATTTGATGCTAGCCAAATGGTTTAAAAACTTGTTTTCAAAGGTACAAAAGCATAGGAATTGACTCCAACAAGTTTGAGATCAATCCTAAGCATTTTGAAGTGATTTTAAGCCATTCTTTAAGGTTTGCATCGATGCACACTCATCTTGCATCGATGCAAAGCATGCAACGACTTTTTGCATCGATGCAAAGATGTTTGCATCGATGCAACCTAGCTGAAAATTCAAATTTCAGCTTCAAAGACACATTTGCATCGATGCAAAGTGTTATGCATCGATGCAAATGATTCAAAAACATAAAAAACGGCTAGTTTTAACAAAACGGCTCCATCCCATTAACTCCCCAACGTTTCTAAGGTTTGGGGAGTCTATAAATAGATGGATTGAAGCCTTATTTCATATACGTGAGTATTTGCAAACTATCTTGTTCATATTCTTTCATTCTACACATTTTTAAGGTGTTATAATACACAATTTGAGAGAGCAATATCAATTGGTTCAATAGTGCTAAACTTGTAATCATACACTCTTCTAGAGAGTACTCATTTCATCTCAACAATTCTTTGAGAATTGTTTTCTTGTAACACTTTGTAAATTGGAGTGTGATCTCCAAGGTTGAGTCAAGAGTTATAAACACTATAGTCGGTGAAGATACCAAAGAAGTATACTAAGTACTCAAGGCAAATCTTAGAGGAGGTATCTCTAAGTGGAGTGGGTTAGTATACGAGTGGTGATCATATACCGTGAGGTGTTAGAAACTAAGGGCTCGGATTGTAAAAGGTTTTGCGCGAGCACCTTGAAGCTTGGCAATAGTGGAACTTCTCAATAGCGATTGAGAAAGAAAGTGGACGTAGGACAAGGATTGTGCCGAACCACTCTAAATAGCGTTTGCATCTCTCCAAACTCATCTCTTCTATATTATTGTCTTTTACCTTTGAGCAAATAAATTATGATCGAAAAGTAGCTTCGTAAGTACTTAAGAAATAGCTTAAGTCCGATTGGTGAAAAGCTTGATCAATTTATTTGAGTTGGTGTCTATTGGAAAGTAAAAGCTCCTTATAAATGCTTAGCAATTGAGTTAAGCTCTTGGAAAAATACTAGTACAATAACACTTTTGTATATTGTCTTTAACTTTCGCAAAAAGATTCATTGTTGTTGCAATACTCAATTCACCCCCCCTCTTGAGTAATTGTGCATAGGTTCTACAGAAAAGCAGAGATTCAGAAGACAAAGCATCTCCAAAGCCTCAACCTGTTCTTCATTACTGAATAACAAGTATTTATTTCATGTTCTTTTACTTTTTACAATTAAATCTGAGAATTATTGATATCCTGACTAAGAGTTACAAGATAACCATAGCTTGCTTCAAGCTAACAATCTCCGTGGGATCGACCCTTACTCACGTAAGGTATTACTTGGATGACCCAGTGCACTTGCTGGTTAGTTATGCGGAGTTGCAAAAGTGTGATTGTAATTTCGAATTGCAAAACCTCTAAGCAACCTGCTAGCTGCTGACACACCATTTGTGTTTGACACAGAGTGTCTGCAGGCGTTTGAGACCCTGAAAGCCAAGCTGGTCACAGCACCAGTCATCTCTGCACTTGACTGGACATTACCATTCGAATTAATGTGTGATGCCAGTGACCATGCCATTGGTGCAGTGTTGGGACAAAGGCATAACAAGCTTCTGCACGTTATTTACTATGCCAGTCGTGTTCTAAATGACGCACAGAAGAATTACACAACCATAGAAAAGGAGTTACTTGCAGTGGTTTATGCCATTGACAAGTTTAGATCCTATTTAGTAGGTTCAAAAGTGATTGTGTATACTGACCATGTTGCTCTTAAATATCTACTCACAAAGCAGGATTCAAAACCCAGGCTCATAAGATGGGTGTTGCTTCTGCAAGAGTTTGATATAGAAATAAGAGACAGAAAAGGAACAGAGAACCAGGTAGCTGATCACCTGTCCCGGATAGAACCAGTAGCAGGGGCGTCCCTCCCTCCTACTGAGATCTCTGAGACCTTTCCGGATGAGCAACTTTTTGCCATTTAGGAAGCACCATGGTTTGTAGACATTGCAAATTATAAAGATGTGAGGTTCATACCCCAGGAGTACAGTAGGTTGCAAAAGAAAAAACTAATTTCTGATGCAAAGTACTACTTAGGATGAACCATATCTCTTTAAGAGATGTGCAGACGGAATGATCCGCAGATGCGTCCCTAGAGAGGAGGCACAGAAGATCCTGTGGCATTGCCATGGATCACAGTATGGAGGACATTTCGGAAGTGAGCGAACAGCCACTAAAGTCCTCCAATGTGGCTTCTATTGGCCTACTCTCTATAGAGATACCCGAGAGTTTGTGCGTAACTGTGACAGTTGCCAAAGAGCTGGTAACTTACCTCATGGTTATGCCATGCCTCAACAAGGGATCTTAGAGATTGAGTTGTTTGACGTATGGGGTATTAACTTCATGGGTCCTTTCCCACCATCATGCTCAAACACTTACATTCTGGTGGCAGTAGACTACGTATCTAAATGGGTGGAAGCAATTGTCACACCCACTAATGATACCAAGACTGTGCTGAAGTTCCTCCAGAAATATATTTTCAGCCGATTTGGTGTTCCCAGAGTACTAATCAGTGATGGGGGCACCCATTTCTGCAATAAACAGCTTTACTCTGCTATGGTTCGATATGGAATTAGCCACAAAGTAGCAACTCCGTATCATCCACAGACAAATGGGCAGGCTGAAGTCTCTAACAAAGAATTAAAGAGAATCCTGGAACAGACTGTAATTGCCCAAAGAAAGGATTGGGCAAAGAGCTTAGATGATGCTCTGTGGGCATACAGAACAGCATTCAAGACTCCTATAGGAACCTCTCCATACCAGCTTGTGTATGGCAAGGCCTGTCATCTGCCCGTAGAACTAGAACATAAAGCATACTGGGCAACCAGATTCCTAAACATGGATGCTAAGTTAGCTGGTGAGAAAAGATTGCTCTAGCTAAATGAGCTAGAAGAGTTCAGACTCAATGCTTTTGAAAATGCAAAAATTTATAAGGAAAAAGCAAAAAAGTGGCATGACAAGAAATTGTCATCTAGAGTCTTTGAGCCAGGACAAAAAGTGGCATGGGTGCCATTCTGGGCGTTTAACGCCAGAATTGCAACATCCTGGGCGTTCAACAAAACGCCCAGTGATAAACGGGTTTCTGGCGTTTAACGCCAGCCAGGGTACCTGGCTGGGCATTAAACGCCCATAATGGCCAATAATTAGGTGTTAAACGCCAGAATGGATACCATTCTGGGTGTTTAACGCCAGAAAGGCAGGGGGAGGAGATTTTGTTTCCAACTTCAAATTTTTTCAAATTTTCATGTTTTGATTCATACTTTTCTGCATAAACATGTTTCAAACTTTCATCATTCACCCTCAATTTTCAAAAATTCAAACATTTTTTAAATCTCTTTTCAATTTTCTTTCAAATCCTTCCCAAATCTTCTTCAAAAACTCAATTATCTTCTTAATTTCTTTCCAAATCTTTTTCAACTCATCATATCATCTTTTAATTCTTAGATGCATAACCAAATTTTCAGATTTAACATCTTTATATCTTTTTCAATTACAAATCTCATCTTTTTCATATCATGATTTTATTTTCTTCCATCAATCATATCTCTATGTCATATCTCTTTCAAATTTTTCGAAATCCCTCCCCTCCTCCTATAAATATACATTCGGCCATCCCCTCCTCTTCACCATTCCAATTTGCCTCTTCTCCTCTCTCTCCCCTTTCCTTTCTTTTGCTTGAGGGCAAGCAAACCTCTAAGTTTCGTGTGTTTTTTCGTGATCATTGAGCTAAGACTCATCAAGATCATGGCACCTAAGGGAAAACAAACCAAATCAAGAGGCAAGAAAGAGAATACTCCAAAGAGTCTTTGGAATCAAGAGAGGTTCTTAACCAAAGAACATGCAGACCATTACCACAAAATAATGGGTCTGAGGTCAGTGATCCCGGAAGTTAAATTCAATCTGAAAGAGGATGAATATCCGGAGATCCAAGAGCAAATTTGAAACAGAGGATGGGAAATTCTAGCCAATCCTGAGACAAAGGTTGGAAGAAACATGGTTCAGGAATTCTACTCAAATCTATGGCTGACAGATAAGTAGAGAATAACTAGAACCGCCTTTCATACCTACCGAACCATGGTCAGAGGGAGGCTTATTTAATTCCATCTGGACAAAATAAAAGAGATCTTCAAATTGCCTCAACTATAAGATGATCCAGAATCCTTTAATAGGAGAATGGTGAGAGTAGATAAGGGGTTGGATCAAGTTCTAGAGGACATATGCCTCCCTAGAACTAAGTGGATAACCAATTCAAAAGGTGTCCCAAACCAACTCAAGAGAGGAGATCTCAAACCTGTTGCAAGAGGCTGGTTGGACTTCATTAGGCGTTCTATATTGCCCACTAGCAACCGCTCTGAGGTCACTGTCAAAAGAGCAGTGATGATTCATTGTATTATGCTTGGAAAAGATGTGGAGATTCATCATCTGATTTCTTGTGAAATTTACACAATTGCAAACAAGAACTCCACTGAAGCCAAACTGGCCTACCCAAGCTTAATTTCTCTGCTATGTAAAGATGCTGGGGTGAAGATGGGAGTAGATGAATTCATCCCAATCGAACACCCAATCACCAAGAAGTCAATGGAAGGACAAGTGCAAGACAACTCCATCAAAAGGAGGGCGCAGGAGTTCCTCCCAGAAATTCCTAAAATTGACTACTGGACCTGCCTAGAAGCATCTGTTACCAAGCTGCAAGAAGCGATGGAACAACTTAAGGAAGAACAGCAGAATCAAAACTGCATGCTCTGCAAACTGCTGTAGGAACAGGAGAAGAAGGGGCGTGAGCTAAAGGAGCTGAAGTGCCAGAAGCTCTCCCTTGAAGAACCAAGCAACCCACAGATTGAGGGAGCATCCACTTCTCAAAATCAAGGTTGTTGAGTCCTAACTCTATGATAACCTTTATTATCAAGAGTCTATTTTAAGAGTCATTTATTTTTCTGCTTTTAATTTTCTATCTTCTATTATGGGTCTGCTCTTATATTTATTTTTGAGTCTTATTTTTATTCCATAATCAATAAAAATTTAAAGTTTATGTCTTAAAGCAATGAATGTCCCATGAATCCATCACCTCTCTTAAAAGAAAAGTATTTTTAATTGAAAAAGAAAAAGAAGTGCATGAATTTTGAACTTTAAAACAGTTTAATTATTTTGATGTGGTGGTAATACTATTGTTTTCTGAATGAATGCTTGAACAGTGCATATTTTTGAATTTGATTGTTTATGAATGTTAAAATTGTTGGCTCTTAAAAGAATGATGGGAAAAGGAGAAATGTTATCTGATGATCTAAAAAATCATAAAATTGATTCTTGAAGCAAGAAAAAGCAGTGAATAGAAAGCTTGCAAAAAAAAAAAAGAGAGAGAAGAAGAGAGGCGAAAAAAAGAAAAAGAAAGAAAAAGAAAAAGCAAGCAGAAAAAGCCAATAGCCCTTTAAACCAAAAGGCAAGGGTAAAATAAAAAAAAGGGGGATCCAAGGCTTTGAGCATCAGTGGATAGGAGGGCCCACAGGAATAAAATCCTGGCCTAAGCGGCTAAACTAAGTCGTCCCTAACCATGTGCTTGTGGCGTGAAGGTGTCAAGTGAAAACTTGAGACTAAGCGGTTAAAGTCGAGGTCCAAAGCAAAAAGAAGAGTGTGCTTAAGAACCCTGGACACCTCTAATTGGGGACTCTAGCAAAGCTGAGTCACAATCTGAAAAGGTCCACCCAGTTATTTGTCTGTGGCATTTATGTATCCGGTAGTAATACTGGAAAACAAAGTGCTTAGGGCCACAGCCAAGACTCATAAAGTAGCTGTGTTCAAGAATCAACATACTTAACTAGGAGAATCAATAACACTATCTGGATTCTGAGTTCCTATAGAAGCCAATCATTCTGAACTTCAAAGGATAAAGTGAGATGCCAAAACTGTTCAGAGACAAAAAGCTAAAAGCCCCGCTCATCTAATTAATACCGATCTTCATAGATGTTTTTGGAATTCATTGTATATTCTCTTCTTTTTATCCTATTTTATTTTCAGTTGCTTGGGGACAAGCAACAATTTAAGTTTGGTGTTGTGATGAGCGGATAATTTATACGCTTTTTGGCATTATTTTTAGTACATTTTTAGTATATTTTAGTTAGTTTTTATTATATTTTTATTAGTTTTTATTTAAAATTCACTCTTTTGGACTTTACTATAAGTTTGTGTGTTTTTCTGTGATTTCAGGTATTTTCTGGCTGAAATTGAGGGACCTGAGCAAAAATCTTATTCAGAGGCTGAAAAAGGACTGCAGATGCTGTTGGATTCTGACCTCCCTGCACTCAAAGTGGATTTTCTGGAGCTACAGAAACCCAATTGGCGCGCTCTCAATTGCGTTGGAAAGTAGACATCCTGGGCTTTCCATAAATATATAATAGTTTATACTTTGCTCGAGATTTGATGGCCCAAATAGGCGTTCCAAGTCAGCTCAAGAATTCTGGCGTTTAACGCCGGAACTGGCATAAAAACTGGAGTTAAACGCCCAAACTAGCACAAAAGCTGGCGTTTAACTCCAAGAAAAGTCTCTACACATGAAAGCTTCAATGGTCAGCCCAAGCACACACCAAGTGGGCCCCAGAAGTGGATTTTTACACTAAACACCATAGCTTACTCATTTTCTGTGACCCTAGGTCACCAGTTTACTATAAAAACTACTTTTAGTGATTCATCTTGTACCTCATGACACTTTACATGTTTCATATTGTATTCTCTACGGCATGAGTCTCTAAACCCCATTGTTGGGGGTGAGGAGCTCTGCTGTTCTTCATGAATTAATGCAATTACTACTGTTTTCCATTCTATCACGCTTGCTTCTATTCTAAGATATTCATTCGCACTTCAACCGGATGAATGTGATGATCCGTGACAATCATCATCATTCTCACTTACGAATGCGTGCCTGACAACCACCTCCGTTCTACATGCAATCAAGCTTGAATGTGTATCTCTTGGGTTTCTAATCTAAGATTGGAACCTTCGTGGTATAAGCTAGAATTATTGGCGGCCATTCCTGAGATCCGAAACGTCTAAACCTTGTCTGTGGTATTCTGAGTAGGATCTGGGAAGAAATGACTGCGACGAGCTTCAAACTCAGCGAGTGTTGGGCGTAGTGACAGACACAAAAGGATCAATGGATCCTATTCCGACATGATCGAGAACCGACAGATGATTAGCCGTGCGGTGGCAGCACATTTGGAACGTTTTCACTGAGAGGACGGGAAGTAGCCATTGACAACGGTGATACCCAACATAAAGCTTGCCATGGAAGGAGCCTTGCGTGCATGAAGAAGAAGATAGTAAAAAAGCAGAGATTCAGAAGACAAAGCATCTCCAAAGCCTCAACCTGTTCTTCATTACTGAATAACAAGTATTTATTTCATGTTCTTTTACTTTTTACAATTAAATCTGAGAATTATTGATATCATGACTAAGAGTTACAAGATAATCATAGCTTGCTTCAAGCCGACAATCTCCGTGGGATCGACCCTTACTCACGTAAGGTATTACTTGGACGACCCAGTGCACTTGCTGGTTAGTTGTGCGGAGTTGCAAAAGTGTGATTGTAATTTCGTGCACCAAGAAGGTTCATTGTTTGGGAAAAAGAGTTCATAATTGGAAGGTGGTTCATCTTGGTAAGGGTATGGAGGTGATGTATATGGGATTGATGGTTCTTGAGAATATTGATGTTGGAATGGTGGTGGCTCAAAGTATGGCTCATACGGTTGTTGATATGGTAGATAAGGGTTAGGATCATATGGGGTGTTTGGTGGTATGAGTCTTGTGAGTAGGGTTGTTGAGGGCTATGTTGAGGGAATGGGTCATATGTATGTGGTGGTTGTGGTTGACAATCACAATATGGGTCACCACACACATTAGATTGGTATGCATCATGGTATGGCTCTTGATCATAATACATTGGTGGAGGTTGTTGCCATGAAGGTTGATCAATCCCTTGAGGCTCCTCACACCTTTAATTGCTCCATCCTTGATGCATGTTGTCATTGTAGCTTCCATTCCCTACAACATATTTAGAACCAAACTCATAGCCAAAAGGATGAGAATTCATAGTAAGAGAAAATGAAAACAAAATCTAATAAGAAACAAATAAAACCAAATCCTAAAACTAGCAAAAACTAACAAACAAACCAAAAATCAAGTTACTCACAATATTGACATATATACAATAACCAATATCAAGCACACATTGCAATTCCCCGGCAACGGCGCTAAAAACTTGATAATGAAGATTTATACCGGTTCTGAATTTAACAAAATAATTTCATTGTGAGCATAGCCCAAACCGACATTCGATTCTCAAGGAATTGAGTATTAGTCCTGGGTCGTCTTCTCAAGGAATTGCAGTGAGGTATGCATATTATTGGTTATGGTATCCAAGGGGTGGGTTGGTAAAAAGGCAAGAATGTAAATGACAAGAATATAAACCGAACAACTAAAGAAAGCAAGTAATAAAGGGAGACATCCATGGTAAGGGTTAAGTATATATAATTTCTATCCTAGTCATTAATTACCACACAATGATTAACAAGAGCTTATCCTATTTAGTCATCTCCAACATCGGAAGAAGGTACAATGTTATCTTCAACATAGGGAAAAAGTCAAATAAGACTAGTTAATCTCAATCCAAAAGTCCTAATCAACTCACTAATTGAATTAGCAAGAGATTAGAGTCAATGGAAACAATATTAACTAACAACTCTAGATCACCAACATAAATTAGGTCTTAATGACTCAAGATTGCCTAATTTTTCTTTCCAAGCCAAGAATGCTCAAAAACTACTCTAACATCCAACCAATCATTTTATCAAACACTTGGAAGGCATAAAAGGAAAGCATATTAAATTGCAAGAAATATAAAATCTAACAACTACCTAATGCAAGAAATTAACAAGAGTTCATCAACTTAAAAGTAACAAAATAAAGGAAATGACAAATAAACTAGAAAAACTAAGAGGAAAGAACAATAAATTGCAAGAAAAAGTAGATGAAAGCAAGAATTAAACCCTAGATCTAAGATGTAAAATTAACCTAAGAACCCTAATTCTAGAGAGAAGAGGGACCTTCTCTCTCTAGAAAACTAACCTACATGCTACCTAACATAAACTAATTGATCCCCCTTGTCCAATCTTCAATTTTGCATGAAATAGCCTCAGAAACGAGTTGGATTTGGGCCCAGGAAGCTCAGAAATCGCCCCCAGCAAATTCATTTTAAGTGGGTCACGTGCCGTTCGTCACACGTGCGCGTGGATGATGCATGCGCGTCACTTGCAAAATTCCTCCTCACGCGTACGCGTGGCTGACGCGTGCGCGTGGCCATGAATTCTCCAAATGTTCATTTCTTCATGAATTCTCCACTTTGCATGCTTTTCTCTTCACTTCTTCCATCCAATACTTGCCTTATATATCTGAAATCACTTAACAAACATATCAAGGCATCGAATGTAATTAAGGTGAATTAAATTTAGCTATTTTAAGGCCTAAAAAGCATGTTTTCACACTTAAGCACAAATTTAGGGAGAATTACAAAACCATGCTATTTCATTGAATAAACATGAGAAAAGTTAATAAAATTCTCTAAATTAAGCACAAGATAAACTACAAAATTGGGGTTTATCACCTCACTTTAGCATATTGTAACAGCAGTTTCTGGAGATCCAGTATCAGCAACAACAGTAGTAGTAGTAGTAGTAGTAGTAGTAGTAGTAGTAGTAGCAGTAGCAGTAGCAGTAGCAGTAGCAGTAGCAGTAGCAGTAGCAGTAGCAGTAGCAGTAGCAGTAGCAGTAGCAGTAGCAGTAGCAGTAGCAGTAGCAGTAGCAGTAGCAGTAGCAGTAGCAGTAGCAGTAGCAGTAGCAGTAGCAGTAGCAGTAGCAGTAGCAGTAGCAGTAGCAGTAGCAGTAGCAGTAGCAGTAGCAGTAGCAGTAGCAGTAGCAGTAGCAGTAGCAGTAGCAGTAGCAGTAGTAGTAGTAGTTGGCCCTTGCCCTCGCTCTTGAATAGTCTTTTTAGAGGGCTAGCTCTTTTTTTTATTTAATAATGTAGATTGGGTGGCTCTTGTGAGTCGGGGCCTGTAAGCATTAAAGATAGAGTATGTACATAATATAGTAAATAATTAAGTATGAACTTATGTTTTGTGATTAATTAAGCCTCCGGGCGTTTCATGTATGATATGAGTATGCTATGCTATGCTTTTCCATTTCTTGTATTAATTGGTTAATGTACAACTATTTCAATATGCGCGTCTAAATACACGATTCTCGACTAGCACTACAAGCTCATATGTATACACTTAATATATGGTCTAAAGTATCTAAAGTCAGCTAAATAGTAGCGCCTGGCTGCTAGTCTTGGTCATGACAGGCTAGAAGTTGGGTCATTACAGATTACACCCATTCCTTGAATAGGCAGCTACTTTGAGATAGGGCAATAGCCCCCTTTCTATCATTAATATTCAATACCTCATTGAAATCACCTCCTATCATTAGCAGAACACCATACTCTATTTTCATTGCTGTCAACTCATACCATATTCGTTCCTTCTCCACCCTTTCATGTGAATCATACACTACACAAATACCACATTCTAGACTAATCTCTTTCAAAACTCTCACCACTGGCATCCATCTCAACCCTTTGATAACCCTGACATACTCCATAAAATTCTCATCCCAAATACATATAATACCACCAGACTGACCCATAAACCCCACCCAATCCTATCGAAATCCATTTCTACCTTAGATACGTGCCACTAAGGATCTACATGACTCTTTTTTCTTTGTTTCAATAATACCCATAAACCCCAGTGTAAATTTCCTACATTTATTCCAAACTATATCAACCTTCCTCTACCCTCTAACCCTTTCACATTCTAGAAAGAAATTTTCATTTGATAAGCAATTTATCTTTTGACTTGAGAACTCTGCTGCTGCTGAAGTCGTTGTGATTCTTCTTGCAGCCCTTCTTCCTTGCTATCCCTTTCCACTTCTTGCTTCCCCTTCTTTTAAGCTTGGGAACCGGCTTGCTTAGCACCAAGTCTTCATTACTATCCAAAAATCTCATACCCCTTTTTTCATAGATGAGTTGCGTGCGCAACAATTCCTCTCTAAAGCTCTCAGAAGACACATAGGTATCCTCATTAACTTCAATTTGATATCTCCCTTTCTTATGCTTCATAGTATGTTCTTTGTTACCAACCAGATTTTCTCCAACCCAGCCCGAATCTACCTCATGATGAATATACCTTCCTTTCACACTTGGGCCAAACCCTGACAAAAAGGGGCATGATCTTATAAAATTTGAGGACGTCTTCTTTCTTTGTTCCAAAAAGTCCAGATTCATTATATATCCTTTTTGTACTTAAGAGCTGTGAAATGGCCTTTATCCCTTTCGAGCCCAAGGCTGCCAATCATATCCCCTTTCAAATATACATCACCTTTCTCACGTGACACTATAGAAATTCTATTTAAATTATTCAAATATTCCCTCTCCAATAAATCTTGGTCTCCTCATGCACGATCTACGACAACATGATCCTTTTCCAGCTATTTTTAATTAAAACACCTATCAGCGGGTCCCATAACACACCCTCCTTCTCCCTGCCTTGACTTTCTTGGACCGTCTCTTCCACTACCGAGTCTTCAGGCACCATCTTTGCCATTAATTCTGGCCTTTTTCAGTTTAATTTTTAACACTATTATTCCTTCTAGAGGCCTACTCTTCACTTTCATCTACGTCTACCACCACTCTACCACTAGAGCTGCTATTTTCAAGATGGACCTAAAGACTATAAACCTCACAGCCAAACTACTTCGCAAAGATTTCAAACACCGTATTCCCTATCTTGAGTGTCACCCATTCATGAATGGTTTCTCATTGATAGTTGTCAACAAGAATTCTGATCGCCGAAAAGGAACAACATCCTTCAGTAACATCATCCTACATCACATATTTCCTCCAGAGCTTGCTAATATCATTGAAGTTTTCTCTGACCATACATGAATAGGAACACCATATAACTTAACTCATACACGTCACAAACTGCTCCTAACAAACTGCCAATGTGGTCTTCAAAGGCTATGTTTCTAAACACCTCTAATTCCAGACTGATAAGGTAATTAAACGGCCTCACATCCCTACACTCATTTTTTTTGGGACCATTCCATCTATCTCTAATCGTTTTTATAACATACACAAATTTAATTGGCTATATGTTAGTACCAAAGAAACTTCTTTTCAAAAGATCCACCCAATTATGATCAGGTTCCGCTTTCACCATTTTCTTCTATTTCTCTCCACGTCCCCTGGACTCTTTGCTGAAACCATTATCCCTTCCATCATAAACTCCCTTTTCAACTAACACCTTATCTTCCATACTTTCATTATTTTGTGAGCTAGCATCGTCATAAACTCCTCTGTTGCCTCCCCTATAATAACTAATCAATTATATTAATTATTTGATTTGACTGAAACAAATAAATTAATTTTATTTTAATTTGTATTAGTTTTTTTATCCATATATTTTTTATTAATAATTTTTAAAAGTGTTATAATTATGTAATAATAATCATTCTTAAATCTTTCTTCTTAATATATTAAATTATATTCTCTAATAATTGTAAAAGATTAACTTTTTATACTTATATCTTAAGTTAAACGTTAAACTATGCAATATTTGTAAAAAAATACAAAGTTACACCATAAAAAATGAATTTATCTTAGTTAAAATTACTACAAGGGACATCCAAATAGCGGTGTTTTTTTAGAATTGTGGCAGTTTTGAACCGCTGCAAAATAGCATACCAGCGGTTCGATAACCGTTGCGGTTTAGGATGCGGACATTTAATTTTGTGGCAATTTTTAAGAACCGCTGGTATAACTGCCGCTAATTAGATTGATGATTTTGCGGTGGCCTAAAACCGCCACTATTTTAGTAAGTAGATTTACACAACCGTTGCAAATTTATGTGCGTTTAAAAAAATTGCGACGGTTTTGAACGGTCGCAATTTCATACACGAACTTAAAAAAAACTTACCAACTACAATAGTTTATACTATTTTTTTATTATAACCTATTTTTTTACATCATATTTACTAAACTTGAGATATTAACATAAAAAATACTAAATAAAAAATATTAAACTCGTAGATACTTCCAAAATGTTAACAAAAAAACCACTTATTTATAAATTATTTACTCAAAAAATATTGAACAATACAAAACTGCTATATCTAAAGAAGTTGTGAAGTCAACAAGGTACTTACTTAAAATACTAAAGTGCGTGAAAATGAATATATCAAACTAAACAAAATACTCTACATTTTAAAATATTAATTTAAAAAGACATAAAATAAAATGTTCATTATTCACTCACTGGTGCAGCATGAACCTGAAATCTTGAATCAAAGCCAAGAAATGAATTTTCACTCAAGATAGGCTCAATTGCAAAATAAAATGGTAAAATAAAAGGAAAAAAATAAAATAAAAATCAACTACTGTTCTTCTTTCCTCACAAGTAATCTAATTAAAACATAAAGAATCATAGCGTATATTTCAACTTTAAGAATCAAGTATAATTATTATCATTAATCTTGGTGTATATAGAAAAATTCTTTATACTTGTAATCTCTTTATATATTTGAAAAATTCTCGGTCTAGTGAACATTTCAACTTTTCTCCTGTAACTGAAGTAGAAAAAAAAACATTAGTAAGAATCTATTCACAGAACATTGTACACATTGTAAATTTGACATACAATTATATATAGGGTTTGACATATACACCTTCAAATAGCATTGGATTCAAACTCAAGCTTTGCCAAAGAAATGTTCACTTTGCAATCTAAAGACAATGATCCATTATAGTTAACAGTAGAACTATTCTTTTGTCTTCCAAGTATAACTTTCAACGCTTTCCAAATAGAATGAAGCCAAGGTTCAAGTATTGCCATCGAGTGTCCAAGCGTTGGAATTGGATATAGAATAATCAATGGTAATTGGTAAATAGTCCAACCTAATCTTTAATTTTCCATCAAATTCAAAGTTGAAAGGTTACAACAAAACACTAAAACAAAATAAGCACTTTCTCTTACAAAATATCATGTCACTTAGACCTCATTTTTTAAAGTCCAAAAGCCAATAAATGCCACTTCTATAACTTTTTATGCTCACTCCACATAACAGACATATTAATAAACATTTAATCAACTTTAACTAAAAAAAATATTTAACTAATTATCTCTCTAATAGAGTAATGACTATTGAACATCACTATATTACCTTGAGAACAAACTCCATGGCTTAGAGATGATTTAAACTAGCCTCCATTCTTTTGCATGGTGTCTTGGCGAGTATTGGTGGAATTCCATATGAAGCTGTTAAAAAATCACACCCCCATATAGTTCTAATGTATGGATATAGAAACCAATCTTGAATGCAACACTTCAACTCAAGACTTCAAATAGTTTGAGTTGCAATTGAATCAAGGCAGATCTAAAAGCTCATCCTAATTCCTAATAGATAACCCTCAGAGTAACAATGAACAAACTATAATGCAACAAAACATCAACAATACTCTAATGTAATAGAACAAGGAATAAGTTGAAGATTTTTATGCTTGCTGATTTTACAAGAAACGATCCTCCAACAAGCCAACAAGAACAATGAATGCCACAATAACACTAATAAAATTTCTTATAATTAGGTAAGATTTGGAAAATTTCATACCAAGGTTGTCAAATTTGCGAGTCTAAGTAAACTCGTGGAGCTCACCTAGACTCGACTTTACCTGTTACGATTCTTTAAAATACAATTTCAAAATTAACAATGTCAACACAAAAATACATCATAAACTAAAATAATAGTAGAAATTATAAGAAGTAGTACATTCAAATCCTCAATAACTATGCAATAAGTACTTATAATTAAATATTTTAAGAGTCTAAATTAGGACAATATAAAACACACTCAAAGACAATCAAAGCATCAGGTAGCATGTAGCATAAAAGAATACAACAAATCAACCCTTGAACATTCAAGTTCAACTTGCAATTCTAATTCAACTGGACATCATTGATAACATTGTGCTGCTATGTCAATATTTTGATTTATGTCAACCACTCTTTTGGCTATTTTATTTTAAGATTTTTATTTCTATCTTATAACAATATAAAATAATCAAATCAGGGACACTACATAGCTCAGCATTCAAGTTTAATTCAACAATATAAACAACCAAAATCAATAGGCTATACCTAAAAGAAATAAAATTTAAGAAAAAAATATATGAAATAGAGTTAGATTAGGGGAGAAACAGTGACTAGAAACTCAAATTAGGGGGCTCTTGACCTGCATAATTTAGAACTTAGGAGCTCCAATCACAAGTCCCAATTAGTGAGTGGCTGAAGCAGAAGCAGATGTAACGACATCAACAACCACATACCTAGCAACGACGCCCAATAGGGACAACAAGGAGGCACCACCGATGGCGGGGGGAAGTAGCAACGGAGACCGACTAGACGGTTGAGACAAAGGCATGAAGCAGAGCAGAGGTAGGAGAAGTTGAGAAAAGGTAGGATGAAGACGACGACCACCAAGCTCCACGACAGTGAAAATGGCTGCCAACTCATCATTGCAGCTCAGTGCATCTGCTACCACGTTAGTCTTGCCTGACTTGTACTCAAATTCAAAATCAAACTCAGCTAAGAAATGTTCTCACCTAACTTGTTTGGGGATTGACTTCTTCTGAGTATAGAAGTAGCTTGTAGTCACATTGTCTGTCTTGACAATGAAATGTGAACTAAGAAAGTAATGGCGCCAAGTTCTCAAACAATGCACCAATGCAGTCATCTCCTTCTCCTAGACAATGTATCACCTTTTTGTATTATTCAATTTGCGGCTCTCAAAGGCAATAGGATGTCCTTCTTACATTAAAACTCTTCCAATAGTGTAGTCAAAAGCATTATAGACTTCAAACACCTTTGAATAGTTGGACAAATCTAGTACCGGTCCCTTTATGATAGTAGTCTTCAATTCATCAAAAGCCTTTTGACACTCCTCTGATCATTCCCAATATTGATTCTTCTTGAAAAGATCGATTAATGGTGCAGCCTTGGCGGAGTATCCCTTGATAAACCTCCGATAATAGTTATCCAACACAAGAAATAACCTCAATTCAAACACCTTATTTGGAGGCTCCCACTATTTTATAACCTTCACCTTCTCTTAATCCATGCATGAAGTTCTATCTTTTACAATGTGTCCCAAGAAGTTGACCTTATCCCTTACGAAAGAACACTTTTCTTTCTTCACATATATGTCATTCTCTCGTAAGATCTTGAATACGATTCGTAAGTGTTCTACATATTCCTCCAAGGTATTACTATAGATAACAATGTCATCCAAGAAGACCATTACAAACCAATCAAGGTATTGATGAAAGATATCGTTCATCAAATTATAGAATGTTGCAAGAGTATTGGTTAATCCAAAAGGAATCACTAACCATTCATACAATCCATACCTCGTGATACACGTGGTCTTAAACTCATCACCATCAACAATTCTCACTTGGTGAAACCTGAAGTCTAACTTCAAAAACCACTTGACTCTACCAAGCTTACTAAATAGATCAGATATCAAAGGAATATGGTTTTTGTTCTTGATGGTTACCATGTTAAGTACTCGATATTCGATGCATAGTCTCAACAAGCCATCATGTTTCTTTTGGAACAAGACTGGTATGCCATAGGGTACTTTCGATGGACGGATGAACTTAGTATTTAACAGATTATTGAGTTGCTTCTTCAACTCCTCAAGTTCATAGTTCTACATATATCTATACTTTTTTAGAATACTCTATGACCTTCCAGAGTCTTCTAGAATCTTCTAGAGTATTCTAAGACCTTTCGTGGTATTTTAGAATATTTCGAGACCATCTAGAATATTTTTAAACATCATAGAAAATTATACAAATACTGTTAAACCTATCATTCTAAAATTTACCCTGACATTTAGGTATCTCGTATTTGCTATACTGTAAAACTCTGTCATGTGAAAAACTAAAGTGAAATACTAAAATTAAGAAGAGATAAAAAATTAAGAGTAAATTGACAATTAGATCCTCAAGAATTTTGACCTTGGACTAATCACTCATTGAAGAATAGTATCAATTAGGTCTTCTATGATAACGAACGGTGGAAATGTATTTCGTTATCTACAGTGGTGCGTATTCTGTTGATGCCACATGAGCATATAAATGATGTAGTTTTAGATAGTGAAGCATTTATTATCTTTTAAGTTTTCATATAACCTTTATCAATCGCTCTTTATTTATCAATCCAACTAAAACAAGTGAATATTTTTTATAAATAAACACGTCACAATAGGTAACAATACTTTTCTGGAAAAGAATTAATACCATTATTATCATTTAATGAGAATACTATGTTACGAGCTAACGGGTATATAACAAGGAAAAGAAACGTCAACATCTCTTTAAGTCGTCATATTATGGCATTTGTAATACCTTACCACACAGAACCTTACGCGCAAGTCGTAAAGAAGAGGTGGCGAGGCATTACGACCTCTAAAAATAAAATATACATATACATAGTATAGTTGAGATGAATATATATTCGAGGAACCTTGAAAGAAAGCTTAAGCAAGAGTCGCAAAAATAAAAGCGCATCGCTCGCGTGAACATAAACCGAGAAAACATAAAAGGAAAATACATAAGTATATAAAGAGTAGAATGCCAAGAGTTACAAGATACCGAACTCCTGACTCAACCGCGAAGCTAAGGCTGGCCTGAGTATAAATACCTAGATATAGATAACCCAAAATATCCTAAAAAACATATTAAAACAACAACCTATTTCTCCACATCGACCTTTAAGAGGGACAAAATAAAGATATACATATAGAGAAGAATCTAAATACAGAATATAAAGCCTAATCTCAAAATACAGTGTCCCAATTATAGCACTTCGCTTGCAAAATAAACTCCAGACGCTTATCGAGGTGTCTCTCGACCTGCATCTAAAAACAACAACATATATATGGTATGAGAACTGGAGGTTTTCAGCATGATAACGGTCTCCGCATAAATAGTATATAAGGTCCCAGAAAAGCCAGAGGAAATCCTAGAACTCCGACACTTAAATAATAAAACTTAAAGAATTAAAATAAAAATCGTAAACAAGGGTGGTTTTCTAAGGTTCCTAAACTTAACCAAACTCTAACCAAAATCCTTATTCCTTCACCTTCCTCCAGTCCTCCCAACTCCAGTGGAACCACACAGAAAAACAAACAAACAAAGGCAAACACAATTAGAGTACAAGTAATGCAAGTAGCAAGTATAATAATTAGGCATACTAATTTACATAGGCACTCCCAATTAATACACAAACAAGCAAATCAAACATATGCATATGATGTATGCATGTCCTATGGCTGTTGAGTCTCATCTGTCAGTTATAAAGTCAAACCCGACATGTCCGGTAGCTAACTCTGAACAGAACACCAAACACGGAACAAGTGGGTCAACGCTGCAACCCTTACATCTTACCCGCGTACCCGGAGTAGGGGACAACCTCACCACTACCTCTTATCTAGGTGGTGTTATAGTTCTTAACCCGGAGCAAGTGGTGACAGAACACAGCCCTTGCATCTTATCCGAAGCCTCGAACTCTCCCGAAGCAAGTGGATAACACTACTGCATCTTATCCAGCTTATTGACTCTTACCCGGAGCAAGTGGATAACACCATTGCATCTTACCCGGAGTCACATACAGAAACACATTTTCATTATCATTACAATTTATTCTCATTCATCCATTCATTCTCAATTCATACCCGGAGCAAGTGGATTACACCACTATGTCTTACCCGGTCACGTATATCTCAAACATAATCATTCATCATCCTCTCAATCAAACTCTTTCACTATCATCTCATTCATTACCTTCATCGTCTCATCAAATCAGGTATCCCCTTCTTCAACTCGCTAACCCTTACTCCGTGACTTAAAACCTTACTAATACATTTTAATCAGAGTTTCTAGAGGTTTGGAACATCAGAGGATTGTTCAATAGTTCAAAAATAATGAATTTTCATCAAAACAACAGTTTCGAAGGTTTACAAGCTTGCCGAGAAGGTAAAACCGTGAAAAACAGAGTTTTAGTGCAAAACATGGGAGTGTGCGTACGCACGCAGGTAAAATCGGACCATGCCGCATATGCAGCTATGTGCTGCGTACGAGAAAGTGCTGGACAGAGGCCAACACCCGCGTCGCGTGCGTGTGTCGCGTATGCATCCAATCCAGTTTCCAGAAAAATGTTAAGAATGCAAAAACAGATTTTTGCACCTAACTTCCAATGTCCATAACTTCCTCTACAAAATTCAGATTTTCACAAACTTTATACCATTTTAAAACTCTTGAAATTATCTTTAATTTGAAATAGGTTTCATTCAAATTCAAAATCCGAGGCTTAAGTTATAAATCGCAGAAGTTCATTAAAAATCAAATTTTCATAAAAGTACCAAATCTCAAAGCTTTCAAAACTTTCCATTCCAAACCTTCTAAACTCTTACCAAAGCTACATCAATTCTCCACCATACACATAACCACTTTCATATCATAGCCAAACTCTCACCACAACACACATCAACAACATATATTCATCATAATATATTATCATCATCAAACACCAACAAAATCATCATTCAACGTAATCATCATTCATCAATTCAAATACACATTGCATTAATTAAAACCACTAAATTTACACCAACACACAATCCAAATTTGCTTCCTTCACTCATTTAACAATTCACATTCATTATCCTCTTCAAAATCATCAATCATCAATCTTTTTATTAGGATTGCTAACTTTTTAACATACATACATGCTTCTACCTATCTTATGGTCATCTAGCCTATGTTTTCACGAGACATTATATATTATTTACGAGAAACCAAAACCATACCTTGGTCGATTCCTCCCTAAGCTCAAAACCACCACAATTCAAGCTTTAAAGACTCCAATCCACACCCAATGATTCCAGCCACCAAAGGTCCAACAATCAAGCTCCCAACATCATTAATGTACTCCAAATCAATAATATTCAATTTAATCTCACAACATATCACTATAATCAACATTCAAGCTTACTAATTCACTAATCAACAAAAGGTTTAAGGTTCTTACCTTCACCCACTGATCCTTGAGCAATACCCACAAGGAATCAAGGCTAGTGAACCCCTGAAACATAAAAATTATCAAGGAATTGAGTTCCTCAAACCCTAAACCTGAATTTAACACACCGGTAGAAATGGAGCTAGGCAAACGCAAGTTACTTATAGTTTTATTTGGATGGAATTGAAGAGCTCGACGAGCTCGACGTGTGGCCACAAACAATATGCAATTCCGACCACCAGAGCAAAAGTTATCCCACTTTGAAGGTTATGCTTTCATGAAACCCTCTTCCTCTCTCTCACCCTTGCCCAGCGTGTTTCCCCCTTTCTTTTGGGGAAGAAGAGCTGTGCTCTTCACTTTAGTATTGTTGGGTTGGGCCTTGGGCCCAATACAGGTCCGGTTCAATCGGTTTGGTCCGTTTGGTCCAATCTTAGCCAAATTCTTTAAAATTAGTGTCTAAATTCGTATTTAATTATTTCTTCCATTACAAACTATAAAATTTAACCTTATAATTTTTTTAAATAATAATTAATTTATTGACCATCTATTTATTAATTTTGTAGGTTTTACAACATTAAAAAACGAATATCAAAGACATTAAATGTCTAATAACGCCGAACCGGAAAAACCGTATAAAGGGAAAGGGAAACTTAGTAGGTAAACATTTGTCCACTTTAGCATCTAAGAGCACTACTAACTTAAGCGTTAGAGTATCTTCGTAGGTAGCTCTCCTGGCCTGGAAACAATGTTGTACCAGTTAGGATCTCCTAAACTCATAAGCTTGTAACCCCAACTCAGATACAAATAGTCAGCGCCGTATGTGGGGATCCTACATCATTGTTTCCATGGCCGACCTCAAGTTACAATTAATTATCAACTGAAACACTCCTCACAATGAGAAGCTCCATGAAGATTGGCATGAAATTGATCCCAACACTATTGAAAAGAAGCCAATTCCCCCTGGATTTGAGCAGCAACCAATCCAGAATGTTGGAGAACAACATCTGGTAGGGTTAGGGGAAATTATGTGCGAATAATCCAAGAAATGCAACATCACATGCAGGAGCTGGAGCATCGATTGGTAGAATAGTCTATGTCACAACACTCTCGATCCCGGAGTCACACAAGGGATCGACGAGATAGTCACGCTAGAAGGTCGTTAGATTGTAACAACAGACATAGGAGGGACTCCACATGACGTGATGAGCAACATCGTGACCCAGGGAAAAGGGATATAGTTGGTTCTCATTCTCCCCAATCTAGAAAGAGGCAAGCTCCAGAAAAGATCCCATGTCCTAAAAGGCATAAGGATATCCCGGGAACACATTATTATGGAACAGACTCCATTTGCTTTACACGTGCTTTAGGTCTGTTTATCAAAACACTTTGATAAGCTAACTAACTTGAAGTCCAAACGGAAGTCAGATCCTCAAGAGCATATAGATACATTTGAAGTAAGAATGAATATGGAAGGGATCGAAAATGCCATTAGATGTAAAGCTTTTCCTGTCACACTATCTGGACCAACCATGGCACAGTTCAACATTCTTCCTTCCGGTTTTATATCATCGTTTGATGATGTAAAGATAAAGTTTTTAGCATACTTCACGACTAGGAGGACTCAAGCTAAACACCCGATCTCATTACTTGGTATAGAATAGAGAATGGGTGAAAGCATTCGGGATTATTTGGATCGCTTTAATAAGACTTTACTAGAAGTCAACACACGAACTTTTGAGGTTGTGTGTTTGTTCCTAGTTGCAGACTTGTTAGAAGGGAATTTTTGGAGACACTTGACTTCCAAGAATGTAAAATCTATGGAAGAAATCCATCAGATCGCCTTAAAGTATATGAGGGATGAAGATGTCTCGAAAGTGATTGTGACCAAGAGGAAAAACCTCGCTCCATCACCTAATAAGGTCAGGACGTCGGGATAAGCTACACCCCCAAAACCGTCAACCCCGCAAGTTGGAAAGTTTTTAAACTATACTCCATTGGTGGCCTTATTAGCGAAAGTTTATCAGCAAGTGTCTCACAGGGGTATCCTCCCTAAAGCAAGACAAATACGATCAAGGGCTTCTTTGAATAAGTCACAATATTGTGACTATCATAAATCCTATAGTCATCAAACTGAAGATTGCATCGATTTAAAGGATACATTGAAACAAGCAATTCAAGATGGGAAACTTCCCAAATTTATTCAACACATTAGGTCGCTCAGACGGCAAAATGATGATGAAGACCAAAATATGCAGAAATGGATTGCCTAAATCTAAGAATGTCATTAAAAGATATGTTAAAGCAGTAAATTCAGAGGTCCTGGAAGTAACCAGCATCCCTACTGTACAATACACATCGGATGATTTTCAGTTCACCATATCAGATGATGATGAGCCATCAGTAATTACTGGAAAATTAGGAAATTACATTATAAGAAGAATCCTAGTAGACACTAGGGCAGATTCAAATTTTCTTTTTAGGAACGCTTTTGATGCATTGGGGTTGAAGGACTAGCACTTGAAGTCATACCTTCCTGGAATAGTGGGATTAAGAGATCACTACATCAAGCCTCATGGGGGTATTGATCTCCTATTTACCGTAAGGGAAGGTCCAAACGTTAAAGTGGTTCTAGCAGAATTTGTCATTCAGAAGGATTCAACAACTTATAATGTGATCCTCGAAAAGAAGACGTTGAATGATTTGTCTGCGTTTATTTTAACAAAATTCCTGGTCATGAAGTATATAACCTCAGAAGGTCGGGTGGCAACTATTCAACGAGATCGGGTAGCCGCCATGAAGTGCAATAAAGCGAGTTTGTCCTTGAGAGACAAAGCTAAGGATTCTACTGGCATATTTCTTGTTAATATGGACTCCCGAATTCAAGAGAAGTCGAGACCAGAACCCAATGGAAATTTGGAAAAGTTTCATATTGGAGATGTTGTATAAAGATACAGCAAAATTAATAAGGATCTACTTTATCCCCTGAAGTCGAAACTTTAGGGTTTCTTAAGAGGTAATGTAAATTTATTTGCATGAGAACCTTTTGATATGTGCGGGATAAATCTCAAATTTATGTCCCACCAACTTGCTATTAATTCTACGTTTAAGTCTGTTGTGCAACAACGTCGAATGATGTCGTCTGATCGAACTTTTGAGGTCAAGAAATAGGTTCAAGAGTTGTTGGATGCTGGATTTATCAGAGAATTAACTTATTCTACGTGGTTGCCTAATATAGATAACATGATAAATTCTATTTCAGGATATCATATACTCAGTTTCTTAGATGCTTATATTGGGTATAATCAGATACTTATCCATAAACCTGATGAAGATAAAACCTCTTTCATTATCCCGGAAGGGATTTACTAATACCGTAATACTTTTTAGTTTGAAAAATATAGGGGCCACTTATCAGGGGTTGATGGCCAAAGTGTTCAAACAGCAAATTGGGAAGAACATGAAAGTCTATATCGACAATATGTTGATAAAAACTAAAGAAGACTCCGATTTGATTACTGATTTGAAAGAAATCTTTTGCTTCCAACTTCACAAGATGAGGTTGAACCCAGCAAAATACGTTTTTGGAGTTTGGAGAGGTAAATTTTTAGGTTTTATGGTAACTCAAAAGGGAATAGAAGCTCATTCTGAGAAGTGTCAGGCTATACTCGACATGTCAAGACCTTAGAGCCTTAAAAAAGTTCAGAGACTTACAGGTTGGTTAGTCGCTATATCAAGATTTTTGGGTGCTTCTGCTGAAAAAACGAAGCCGTTTTTTAATTTAATGAAAAAGGCATGGATTTTGCTTGGACAGAGGAGTGTGAGATTGCCTTCCAATATTTTAAACAATTATTGCCGTCTCCTCCTATTTTAGCGAAACTAGAACCTGAAAACCCATTTTATTTGTATTTGTCTGTGATTAAGGAAACTATAGCTTCCACTTTAGTATTGGAAAACGAGAGTAAACACCAATGGCCTGTCTATTTTATAAGTAAGGTTCTTCAATTACATGAATTAAGATATTCAAAATTAGAAAAATTGGCTTTTGGTTTGATTACGTCGGCGCGTCAGTTACGGCAATATTTTCAAAGCTATTTAATTATAGTACGAGCCGATAAGCCGATTCGAAAGGTTTTGCAAAAAGCATATTTGACAGGTTGGATGTTGAGTTAGTCCATAGAGTTATCCTAATTTGATATACAATATAAACCATGTTATGTTATCAAAGACTAGACAATGATAGATTTTTTTACCGAAACGACAAATTAAAGGATATTATTAACATTTAACGAAAAGACTACGTTACGAACTAAAGGATATATCATGAGAAAAAGAAAACGTTAAAACCTCTTTAAGTCACCATATTATGATAATAAAAAATAGATATCGAAGACAGTAAATATCTAATAACATCGAACCGGAAAAATGATATAAGAAAAAGAGGAAACTTAGCAAGTAGATATCTACCTATCTTAACACTTAAAAACACTATTAACTTAAGCATTAGAGTGTATTCGCAGATAATTTTATCTCCTGACCTAAAAATAATATTGTGCCAATTAAAATATCCAAAACTCATAAACTAGTAACTTTGATTCAGATACAAATAAAGATATATAAATATCATTATTAAATTTTACGTAATAAATTAATAAAAAATTATCACCATTTATTATTGTAAATGGCCAAATGAAAAAGAAAAATTTCTTCGGACACTAATTATCCGAAATCAAAATCTTCCGGGACGTGGCTGTGACTTTATTCAAGAATTAAAGATACTTTGGGTTCCTGCTTTATGCTGAAAAGTCTTCTGATACTTTAGATTCGGAAGCTTCCCTTTTTTCTGCATCTTTATTTCTAACATATAATAGTAGTAAGGGAAAAATAAATATCAACCATGCCACTAATCACGAGAACATTCAATTTAATCCAGAGAGAGAGAGTGTGTGTGTTTTGAATTAACTATTCTCTCAAGAAGATTCAATTTATCAAATGTAAATTTAATTCACAGAGAATTTGTTTCCAGGTGAGAGGGGGGGTTAGGTTAGGCCCGCCATTCTTGAATCTTGAGTTTTGACTCTCCTCTCTTTAATTATATATAATGCACCCTCCTTTTCTTCATTAGACCTTTCTCTCCGTGCGTGTTTCTCTCCGTTCTTCAAATTTCTCGTTAGCGGTATCAGTAACATTGAAGCAAAATAGCAAATTAAAGTGCGAAGAAAATTGAACCTAAGCAAGCTGCGACAAAGGCTTATCCCCAATTGAAGTGGGTTTGTGTTGTGTTCACATTCACGCCACCAGTTTCTGGGCTTGTTGACTCTTCATTCATTCTCAGCAACAAGGAAATGGGGCTTGTTCCCGAGGAAGCCGTCAAAGAGTTGCAAGCATCAATGGATCAAGGTTTCTCCTTTACCTCTCTTTCTTCTTTTTCTTCTCATTATGGGCTCCTCACTTGTTTTCTCTTTTGCTGAACTCCATTTCCCATCAATGGCAGTTGAGGAGCCATTGAAGAAAACATTCCAGGTTAGCATTTCTCCTATTTTCCTTCTGCATTCATTCTTCATCCTTTCTTTCTTCCTTCCTTTCTTTCTGCTCTAACCGATCGGTTCAAAATTCTTCAAGTCAAATTCATTCCTTGACTTTTTGACCTTCCAACTTTTCTCCCGACCACAGTTATTGACTTTGAATTAAAATTACTTCATGGGTTTTGCTACTAGGAAACTATGCTGATTTTGACAGTTTATATATTGTTTTTTTTTATCTGCATTAATTTTTGTGTTCTTGTATGGCCTGTTAGAAAGCTCGCTGCTTTGTAGGTTTTGTGAGATAATGGATTCTCTTAACATAGCTCGAGTCCCTGAAAGTGAAATCTTTGTCTTTGCTGGTGATTTGAATATTTGGCACAATATGTAAAATGTTTCAATTTTTAAGTATCTACTCTTTCTTGTGTTTCACACTTTCACTCAGTTTCTTAATTATATACTGATCAACACAAGAGTAATAATTTCTGTCTATATTAGTATTGACTAAAAGTTGGCTGAAAAAGCTAATAACTCTTCCTTCTAAATTCGATATAATACATTTGTTCCTTCTCCTTTTCTCTCTCTCATTGATTTTACTTGCTTTCATTGATAGAATGTTCATCAAGGATATGTCACTCAAACTCTAGTGCGGTTTTTAAAAGCAAGAGAATGGAATCCTTCCAAGGCCCATAAAATGGTAAGATACATAGTGCAAGTGTCCTTTTTGTTTAATCTTTTGCTTGCTAATATCTTCTTCACTGTAAGTTAAAACTAAGTAACATGATGTTGTACTGTGTTTCAGTTGGTTGATTGTTTAAACTGGAGAGTTCAAAATGATATTGACAACATCTTATCTGTAAGTTCATATTATGTTGTATCTCTAACACAATAGTTTATATATATATATATATAGATTCTTTTTTTCCAAGTTCAGTGCTTGATTGAATGAAGTTTGTTTCCTGCTATCCTTTTTTTTTTTTTCTTTTGCTAAGTATACAGTGTGTCTCATTAGTGCTGTATTGGTTTTTTCTTTTACATCACATAAATCTTTTTGGTGATTCTTTTCAGAGACCAATTATTCCTCCTGATTTATACAGAGCAGTGCGTGATTCACAACTCATAGGTTTGTCAGGGTACTCAAGAGAGGTACTCATTCTCAAGCATATTCTTTTTCTCATTCCATTTCATCGTAGTTGTGCTTCAAAACAGAAAGCAACCTGACATTATTGCAATTGTTAGTGAAACATTGGTTTTATGACCACATACTTACATTGACGTTGATTAAATAATATTGTTTAGTTGACTTATTTCCCTGTTTATTTTCCTCTAGGGTCTTCCTGTCTTCGCAATTGGTGCTGGGCTTAGCACATTAGATAAAGCATCTGTAAGTTTAATTATTAGAAGAAAAGAAAAAGGACACTGCTTTATTTTTTCGGGTACAGTATACATTAATCTTCAGGCTTTTGATTCCAATCTCTTCTGGCATTATTTTGTATGTTTGTTTGAATGCAGGTTCATTATTATGTGCAGTCTCACATTCAAATTAATGAATATCGTGATCGAGTAATCTTGGTGAGCAGTAGTCTTTGGAATATTCTTCTGTTAACCAGTTATTAGTTATAGGAGACTTTCTTCCTTTTTGTTTTGACACATATATGGCTGCAGCCTTCTGCGTCGAAGAAGCATGGGCGGCCTATTACCAAATGTATAAAGGTTTTAGATATGACAGGATTGAAGCTGTCAGCCCTGAACCAGATTAAGGTACTTATTTAGTTCATACGGCCACTTGATCCAGCAAGACTAGCATGCCCATGATTAATTATGCACTGAATTTATTTATGTTCCTTCTTGAAGTTATATATGGATTGTGAATAGAATGGCTTGTGAAGAATTGGTATGCTGGAGAAGTGTGTGCTCATGTAAAAATGGTTGTTATCAGATCAGGATTAGTAACTGGTAGTATATCTGAAAGTGCTTAACATGCACAAAATTTTGTTCCAGATTGGAGTCTTTGCTCATTGCTTTATGAAAAATGACATAATGAAGTTTCTTCTCTCCTCCCTTCCGTGAGTTTAATGGCTATATATCTTGCTGACTTGTTTATGCTGTTGCAGTTGTTAACTATTATATCATCCATTGATGATCTGAACTACCCCGAGAAGACAGAAACTTATTACGTTGTAAATACCCCATACATATTTTCAGCTTGTTGGAAGGTAAGAAGACATTATTCTGTACAACCTTGTTTCCTGTGCGAAATTGCTACTTTAAATGGCAGTTGCTTTCTGCTGAGCACCTATTGAGACACCAGCATGATGTTAAACACTTAGCATTAGCAGGTTGTGAAGCCACTTTTACAAGAGAGGACAAAAAGAAAAGTGCAGGTGTTACCAGGCTGTGGGCGAGAGGAGTTGTTGAAGGTAGAGACAGTCTTGGTTATGTGGTTTCCGCATTCTTTTTCTACGTTGCCTAATTGAATCTAATAAAGAAAACTTGGTATGTAGATCATGGATTACTCATCTCTGCCACACTTCTGCAAAAAAGAAGGCTCTGGATCATCCAAGCATTCAGGGAGAGGAAGTGAAAATTGCTATTCCTTGGATCACCCCTTTCACCAACAGCTCTACAGTTACATCAATCAGCAAGCCAGACTCCGCGAATCTGTTGAACCCATCAAGCAGGGATCCTTTCATGTAGATTTTCCGGAGCCGCCGGCCGAAGGTGAAGAAGCATCAATTGCCAAGACTTTAGAGTCAGAGTTACAGAAGTTTCATAATGGCAATGGAGTTTCAGACCTCAAAATCATTGATGACTAATACTTGCATTCAGGATTTGCATTGATGAGTTAACATCTAAGGCTTTGTTGAATCTCTTGATCATCTGATCTTTGACAGTACTACTAATCATCCATATTTCTACTATCAGGATTACAGGAATTACTCAGCCATATTTTTGTTTGTTTTAGAAATTCAGAGGTAGTAGCCAGATTAGATATATCATTTGTCCATTTCTTTGCAGATATAATATATCAAATTGAAAGTATTGTATAGAGAAATAAGTAGGAATAAAAATACATTCTTATTTGTGGCTAAAGTATTGTTGTTTACATAATACTTTACTATTAATGTTAGTCTCAGAATATAATCAATTCATCACATCCAATTCATTTATGCGCCAGTGTTTTGTTTCCCATTTGTTATTACAATATAAAATAATCATGTCCTTTGTCCTCGTTAATTAAAAAGGCTCTTGAAATTGATGGACATGACATTCATAATTTAAGCACAGCAGTGAAGTGTAGTTTAAACAAAGCCAGTGGACTGAGTTTGATTGTTATTGTGTTAAAATATGAAGTGCTAGATTTATATTTCATACAAGAATTTCTCCAATGAGAATGTTTGATGCTCAAGCCTCCTAATGTCTCAATATATATTAGGCGAGTTGGTTTGGTTTTAGAAGCATTCTAAGAATCCTGATTATTTGGTACGACTAGATTGTGAATTTGTGATGTTGATGATGTTTTGTTACTTCCTGAAATAACACATGGTACTTTTAACCATCGTTGACTTTGCAAAAGTCTACATAATGTGCAGTAAGGAACGATAGACAACTATGTCTACATTTTAAGTTTACCTGACTGAAGAGGCAGAAACTTTACTTTAAAGTTATCACCTAGGAGCAAGAGTATGTATACAATGATAATTGGCATTTTTTGCACAATGTTTTTTCAATGAAAAAAAGGAAGCCTTAAATGTTTCCAAGCGTACTATGAGAGATGCTGATACATAAAGTGAGTGGTGGTTCACTGCAAGGAGTGTTCCTTTGTTATAATGAATGAATGAAAGAATGAGTCAATCAATCTCACAAGCATCTGTTGGTGGATTTCACTTTCTAGATGCTAAGTGACACTGATCTTGAAGAGCTCTCTGAGAAATCCATCATCTTGGAGGAAACATCTGATTTTTGCTTTTGTTGGCGCCACCTCATAAGTTCATTCTCAAATGCCTCCTTTGCAGAATCCGCCATCTCTGCATGCCACAAAGCCATCTCCGTTGCAGCCTTTATCTCCTGAATTGCTTTCAGATTAGCTTGCACCTTCATATCCACTTCATTCTTCCTCATGCAAATTGCTTGTAACTCAGCCTTGGCAGCTGCCTCTTTCTCATGAACCAAATCTTCACACTTCTTGATTTTTTCATTCATTGTTTCATACTCATTCTTTGACAATTTGATCCTAGCACCGGTTTTCAAGTTTGTGACTCTGGCTTGCACTTCAGCCAGATGCTCCATCTCCACAAGGGCTCTTTGTTCTGATGCTTTTGCTTCCTTAGCCTCCTTCATAGCAATTTGGAGCTTAATCCCTTGCTCTTCAGACACTGCCCGGGAATTTTTAGCCTCCTGCTTCAGCTCTTGAGCCTTACTGCTCATCTCTTCAGCTTCTCTCTTCGCTTCGTCTGCCTCCTTTTTTAGTTTCCGGATTTGCAGACTCTGCTCGTAATAGGTTTCAGCTTCCTTCTCCTCCTCAGAACCAGGCTTAGGCTTTGCCATTGCCATGCTCCCTTGCAGTTCTTCAGCAAGGGAAGAAGCAAGATCTGCTGCTGCCTGTTCCTTCTCCCTCACTTCATCCTGCTCCTTCTTCACATGTTTTAGTTCTTGCCTGAGAGTATACACAAGGTTCTTGAGGGAGTTTTCCTCTGCAACAATGTCTTGCAGTGTCTTTGTTGCTTCTTTGAGCTCTGCAGTTACAATTCTCACAGTTTCCATCTCAGAAGCATGGATCTTTCTCATCTGCTCGTGAAGAGCCTCAATCTCTGCACTTGCTTCAGCAAGTTTGGCATCTAGACTCTTCACTAGCTCTGGATCATACTGGCTGTTTAAGGCCTGCAATTTTTCCAATGCTCCTTCCTTAGCACTTCTGTAGAAGCCTAGTTGGGCTTCTCTTTGTCCTGTGACATTTGATTGCTGTTCTTCTTGTTCTGCTGCCTCAGATGAAAGCTTCATTTGCTCAATTGATGCTCTCACCTTCATGTTTGCGATTTCACTCGAGAGTTCGCTGATCCTTTCGGAGTTGAGTTTTGCCGAACGCTGAGCGTCTACTGCTGCCTGCAGTGCTGCCAGCTTTGCCTCCAAAGCTGCATCAAAATCTTGCCTGATCTTGGTGAGGTCTTGCTTAGAAGCATCTAGTTCATTTATGGTTACCGTGTACTTCTTCCTTGCATTTTCCACTTCACGTTTCCATGCCTCAAATCCTATGGCTTTTACGGACAGCGACTTTAGCGACTTCTCGAGTTGTTTTCCCTGATTCTGCACAGCCTGAGCAGCATTGATCACCGATTGCTTGGATTCTCTCATGTTGGACAGCTTTCTTGTCAAATTCTTGAGTGTCATCCTTGCCTTCTCAAGGTCTGACAGCGCTTTTGCTTTCGCCGTCTCGGCATTGTCCAGCTGCTTCTTTATCTTGCTCAACTCTTTTTGTGCCAAGACAAGCTGTGTCTCCTTCTCAAACACATTCTGCAACCATAAAAGAAGAGCCAAACAATATATCTATAAATATATATTCCTTATTCAACATCCATCATCTAGATTGTGAGTTTGTAAAATTGCCTACAGATCCAAGAACATTGCATATCATTTATCTATGTAATAATTGAATTTTGGTATCTTAATTGATGAATACCTCTGAAGATCTTCTCTTGATAGAAAATCTGTCCTTGTGGAAGGCTACTTCTCCAAACAAACTAACAGCAGCTTTGACGGATTGGAACGGAGCCGTTGTGTCAATCTCTCCCACCTCTCCTCTTGGAGAAGCTGCCTTCCTTGTGTACCCGTGCATTTTCTTTGATCCTTCTAATTACCTGCACCGCACTGCACCACACCACAATTCATATAATATTTTATTGATAACCGTTTCTAGCACACAGATCTTGACATGCATGATATAAAAAATGCACAACAAAATATGCAAGCTTTTCAAACGGCATTTTCTTATTACTATGTACAAATAATATGATATCTTACGTGAAAGACACAAAGATGATGAAGAAGGCAGAAGAGAGAGAGAGAGGGGGGCCCGGGGAAGGTAGGAACTCAAAAGAACTCCCCAGAAGAAGAGGAAGAGGTTCCTTTGAGCCCAAGCTTTTCCCTCCTATACACGTATGCGAAGGCTTCAGGGACCCTTCCCCTTTGACAATGTGTTTGAATAAATCTGCAGCGACGTACATTTCGCTTTGCCTATTTTGGCTCATCTCACAGACAGGTTTGTGGTCATTACAGGGTGGTGTCAAAATACTATTTTGAAATTTCTCTCCCGGGGTATTTTCGGAATATCATTAGTAAGTATGCCACGCTGGACATAGTGAAACACCACAGGATTAACTTTAACTTTAACTTTAACCTTAACCTTATCCATAACATCATGTATATGATCTGTTATTGTTATTATGGGGATGGGGATTGTCTTTCTCTTTTCTTCTCTTGTCCATGAATTGAATTGTTACAGCCAATCCTTTGATAAGATTTGACTCCATACCATACATAACATAACCAACAAGTAGAAATCAACTACAATTTCATGTAATTACGTAACGATAATATTCCTAACTGTGATAGTGGTCATGTTACATGCCTAAATGATATGATATATGAGTTCGTTATTTTGTAATTTGTAAAAAATGATGAAATAAAAAAATAATAAAAATGTTTAAGGATAGACAAAATTTATTATTTTTTATCATCATTTTTAGCCACCAATTCAATTTATTTAGTTTAGTAATTGAATACAACTCTGCTACGTTAACATCAATCTAATTTTTTTGATAATGGATTGGAGGAATGTGTTATGCATAATTATAAAAAATTGGTGTGTTTCTTATGGATATGGAGACAATTTATTTTTTTAATTAGAACTTATAGATTGGAGGCTTAGATTTGGGTGGAAGTAGAAAATTGAGGGTCAAATTTTGGATAGAAGTAAAAAACTGAGAGTCGATTTTGAGTAGGGGTAGAAAACTGAAGATCGATTTTGAATAAAAAAAACAAAACAGAATTCAAAAAACGCAAATTGGAGAGTCCGATTTGCTTGCTCAAAAAATTTTCAGTATTGGAATACAAATCTAACCCTCGGATTTGTAGTATTCATATAAAATAAAAATACGCTAAGTTTTTACATTATTAAAAAATACTACTTGTACTACAATATAAAAAATAAAATCTCTACTTCTAACTCATTAGGTTAAACATTGATGTCCAAAAAGACAAAAACAATAAATTTTGCTCACTTTTTAATATTTCTCTAAAAATAAAATGCTTTTAAAGTTGAGAAATAATATTTGTACAAAACGAAAGTCAAAAAACAAAAAAAAAATTGGAGATCAAATTAAAATATAGGACTAGAGGATGAGAGAGTGAGAGCGTGAGAGAGTGAGAGCATGGGTGGGAAACACCGGGAGGGGTAGATCTAGAGAACATGACAAAGATCCGAGGGTTTGGAACCGAGAAGAGTATCGGCGGCTAGAGCATGAGTCCTACTCCATTTTTGTGAGCAACCTTCCTGAAGACATATCAAAGAGAGAGTTATACCAATTGTTCAACTGGACAGGATGCATCAATAATATATATCTATCCCGGAAAACAAAAAAGTGGACGGGTATACTTTTTTGCCTTCATTCAATACACAATGAAAGGAGGGACGTTGAAAGCTATAGCGAAAATGAATCGAATGAGGCTGAAAGGTAAGGTTGTATTTGTGGAAGAGGCTAAATACAGAAGGATGTCAGAAACGTCCAACATAACTAATGGACAATGAGTAGAGGCCACGAAAAACCTCACGAATCAGAAGCCACATGGAGAAGGGGTGCCGAATGATGCTTTGTCATCTGGACATGCTTTACAGAAGAAGGTCGAAAAGGACCCGCTCGGAAATGGATGGACGAAGAAGGTAGAGGTAGGAGTGGCTAAGGAAAATTTGGAATGGCTGCAACGAAGTCTTGTAGGGGGCACGACCAAGCCTATTATCTTTGAATCTTTGAAGGAAAGGGTCGCGATAAACTTGCCTAATGTTGTCCAAGTTAGGGAGTTGGGGGCGTACAAAGCTCTTCTAACTTTTGATAGCGCTATACATGCTGAAGAGACATACACCTTGAACATGAATCATCTCCTACAGTTGTTCCACAATGTATGGAGATGGGAGGAGTCGGAGCATAATGAAACTCATAGAGTGTGGCTTGAATGTTTTGGGGTTCCCCTACATGCATGGTCTATTGACACATTCAAAACGATAGGGGGCCAATGGGGTGAAGTAGTTGGGTGTGATAGGAAGACGAAATTATGCAATTCGTTCACTGTAGGTCAAGTGCAAATTGATACGTGTGTCATGGACGTCATCCAGGAATGGATCCATATAATAGTTGGTACTGGGCGCTTCGATGTTTTGGTGAAGGAGGTTGGACATGAGGCGTGTAACCTACAGTGCACGGAAAGACTTGGTGATGAAGGGATAGTAAACGGTGAGCAAAAGAACAACGTTAAAGCAAGTAAGAGGCCAGGGGTGGGTATATGGCAGAGATATCAAGCAGAATGGTCGCAGGAGGATGGTCAAGATGAAGAGATGTTGATGAAGGTAACACAGGGAGAGGAAGAAGACAAGGGTGGATTAGTAATTCCAACTAAGATTTTGAATGAATGGTCTAACGGCGGTAATCATCACAATCGCTTGAATATCGTAACATATCAAGCAGTTAATGGCAACATTCAAGGTTTGCATGATTTGGGGGCAGGAACCGTTATGGATGATGAGGCAGATTCTGAGAGAACAGTTTCATGCGCGTTAAATGGTCTGATAAGGGGGTCCACAAAAGGGGAAAAATCCACTTTCTTAAGCAAGGATTGGGCCAGCCGAAACAAAAAGGGTGAGGAGGGAACTAAGATCTTTTTGGGCCTAACATCATGTGAAGGATGCGGTGCTGCGTCTGGGCCTGCGAGAGGGAGTCCGGGTCGGGCTCTACTCCTTCCTCTCAATGACGTGAGCGAAGGGGCTAGAAGCAGCCATCATCGCAGGGCACCCGTAGACGGTGCATGCGACACAATCGCTGTGGCTGGCCACGGGGAAAGCTGGCGGACAGCGGACGTCGGAAGAAGGCTGCGCCGCAGTGGGATGCACGCACCAGGACCGACGACATCGACCCGGTTGGGACAACTCATGACAGACCCGAGATGGAGGATGATGGCAGGGATAAGTTGGAGGCAACGAATCAGATTCGGAAGGGAGCAGGTGCGACTGGTGACTTGAACGAGGTGGGTGCGGAGGGAGCCGTGCAAAAGATTGGTAGTATCACTCAAAAGGGGCACGAAGGACCAGCGTATTGAGAGGCAACCAGTGACGATCTTGTACTGGGTGGAGGTGGTGGTCAAATTATTGTTCACAGTGGAAGGATGATGGATCTCGGACATGATGAGGGTGGCTCTGAAGGGAATGACCTTGGGCATGAGGAATGCTACTAAAGACAGTGACACCCATTGTTCGAATTTGGAGGAGCAGATATTGAAGAACAGAAGGACCTGGGAGTTGGCAAAAGAGTCAGGTGCAATGCTGCTCAATGAGGAAGATGACTTTATGGCAATACTCTAAGCGCAAAACGAAGAAATAGCCTGCAAAAGAAAAATGGCAAAGCAGAAGAAAAAGCTGAGATGTTGCAGACCCAAACATGAAAAAAAGGTGTGTCAAAAGATTTTAAAATGATTTTTAGTTCTTAGAATGTTAGGGGGTTACAGGGTGATGGAAAGATAAGAATGGTGAGGGACTTAAAGAATAAACATAAGGTAGATTTGTTGGGTTTGATTGAGACTAAAAGACAGATAGTGACGAAATTTTATGTTGCAAGAATATGGGGACAAGATGGTGCGGGATGGGAATATGTTAGTTCTAATGGTGCATCAGGTGGACTTTTGTTAATATGGGATGAATCAGTATTTAAAATCGATCACTGTTATAAGGGGGAGAGATGGTTGTGTGTTGAAGGAGTCCTGGTAAAGAGTTGTTTCAATTGTGTTTTTTTCTTGGTCTATGGTGCACATAGTAGGGATGCGAAGATACAGATGTGGGAAGAGCTGAGCTATATGGCTGGGTTATGTCAAGTTCCTGGTTGTTACATGGGAGACTTTAATAAAATCATACAGGTGGAAGAGAGACAAGGTACTGCGGTTCTACCTCGGTCTGCGGAAGATTTTAAGAATTGGATACAAGATATGCATTTAGTGGATTTGCCACTCTCTGATTGAAAGTTCACATGGTTTCAGGGACGTTCTTGTAGCAAGATTGATAGAGCTCTGGTTAGTTTGGAGTGGTTAGAGAAGTTTTTCGAGACTCGGTTACGAGGTGGGTCAAGGGGTTTGTTAGATCACTGTCCTATAATAGTGGAAGACAAGAAGTTGAAGGGAGGTCCAAGGCCGTTCCGAAGCTTACATTCCTGGTTTACACATGAAGGCTTTCTCAGAATGGTTAAGGAGGAGTGGAGAGGATTAGGGGAGATGCAGTTTACAGATAAATTGAAGGCTTTGACGGTTTCGTTAGGGAGGTGGCATAGGGCCAATTTTGGGGAGATGGACAAGAAGATTACGAAGTTTGAGAAAGAAATTAAGAAGATTGATGATATGGTCAGCAAGGGAGTGTATGATGGAACGATGGAGGCTCGAAGAAAGGCACTGGTTACTTGCTGTGAGAGATGGTATGTGAGAAAAGAAGTTCACTGGAAACAGATGTCTCGGTCTCGGCAAGCCAAAGATATGGATAAAAATACAAGGTTCTTTCACAATATAGCGTCAGCAAGAAAGAGGAATAACAGGATTGATACACTGTTAATCAACGGCAGACTGGTCAGGAATCAAGCTAGAATAAAATTGGCTATTAGAGATTTCTACAAGGATTTGTATCACCAGGAAAATTCTCATATGGTAGGTTTCAGAGACGGTCTGGTGGGTAGGATTGATTAGGAAGATTCTGTGCATCTGGAGGCGATGCCATCGGTAGAAGAGATCAGAGAGGCTGTGTGGGATTGTGAGTCTTCTAAGGCTCCAGGATGTGACGGGTACAACATAAATTTTATTAAGAGGTGTTGGGGTGAGATTGGGTCTGATTTCATGGCAGCAGTAATGGGGTTCTTTCAGACATCCAGGTTACCGGCGGATTCAAATATCACTTGGGTGGCATTAGCACCTATGTTCATTGGGCGAGGGGGATTAAAGAACTGCGACCTATTAGTATGGTTGGGTGCGTTTACAAGGTTATCTCCAATGTGCTAGTTAGGAGGATGAGATCAGTGTTGCCAGTGTTAGTAGGGGAGACTCAGAGTGTATTTGTAAAGGGAAGGAAAATACATGACGGGGCTCTTATCGCGTGTGAAACTGTAAACTGGCTTAAATTGAGAAAAAAGGAGGCAGCAATTATCAAGCTCGATTTCCAAAAAAGCATATGATAGAGTGAAGTGGAGCTTTGTGGACATAGTATTGCAAAAGATGGGGTTTGGGCATAGATGGAGATCGTGGGTTATGGAGTGTGTGGCCACCGCATCTATGTCGGTTCCGATAAATGGTTCGTCGTCCAAGCCGTTCAAAATGGAAAGAGGTCTGAGACAGGGTGACCCACTTTCTCCTTTCCTGCTTGTACTGGTTGTGGATGTACTGCATCGAATGGTTGGAGAGGCAGCCAGGAATAGACGTGTATCACTTTTGTTGGTTGGGAGAGATAGTATAGAATTGTCACATCTTCAGTTTGCTGATGATACTATTCTGTTTTGTCGACCAAAAGAGGAGACTATTAAGAATTACCAGCGGCTCCTGAGATGCTTTGAGTTGATGTCAGAACTCAACATTAATTTTGACAAGTCGAGCTTGATTCTGGTAAATTGTGATGAGCAGTGGGTCCAGCATATGTGCCGATTGTTGGGTTGTAAGGGTGGTTCCCCAGTTAAATACCTGGGTATCCCCTTAGGAGCAAATCCGAGGTTGGTGAAGACCTGGAAGCCTATAATAGACAAAGTGGGGGAGAAGCTCAGTCTGTGGAAAGCTAAAATACTTAACAAAGATAAAAAGTTGGTGATGATCAATCAGTTTTAAATAGTTTGCCAGTGTATTATTTGGGGCTGTTCAAGATGTCGAGAGCTGTTGCTGAGAAACTGATTTCCTTGCAGCGAAGGATTTTGTGGAGCAAGGAGGATGGGAGTAATGGGATGGCACTAGTAAGACGGAAAGTGGTGCAGGCTCCTAAAAAATTAGGCAGACTGAGAATTAGAGATGCTATGGTTCGTAACTCAGCCATGTTGTTTAAGTGGTGGTGGCAGTTTGCGAAGGAAGAATGCCCGTTGTGGAAGAAAGTAGTATATTCTTGCAATCATCTGAATCCTAATGAGTTACTGTCAACCCAAGTACTACCTACTAGAGAAGGCCCATAGAAAGATATTTGCCAGTTACATATAACGAATCAACATGTAAGGGATAAGATGATTACAGCCTTGTCCATGGAGATTGGTGATGGGCGGCGTACACGATTTTGGGAGGATGTATGGTTACTTGGTGGCCCTTTGAAGGATCGGTTTCCCGGGCTTTTCTCTGTTTCAAACCAATGTGGATCTGTTATAGGAGATTGTGGGTTATGTGATGGGTTAGAGTGGATTTGGAACTTCCAATGGAGGAGAGAGCTCTTTCAATGGGAGTTGGAACTCCTGGGTCAATTACATGAGGAGTTGAGACTTGTGAAGCTAGTGAATAACAGAGAGGATAGAGTAGTGTGAAAATATGATAGACAAGGTGTTTATTCAACTAACTCATTTGTGCAGGTTTTGCAGGAGGAGATACTCCCAGAGGAGGTTACTAGCTACAGGTTCACTAAGACCGTCTGGAAAGGCTTAGTTCCACCAAGAGTGGAGTTATTTACTTAGTTTGTCCTGATAGATAGGGTGAATACAAAAGAAAGGCTAAGCCGATTTGGGGTAATCAGCCAGGAAGATAACATTTGTGTTCTATGTAATAAAGATGTGGAACTCGTACACCACTTGTTTCTAGGCTGTGATTTTACTTGGCAGGTGTGGACAGTGGAGTGTTTGGATATCGGTGTTCGGCCGACAATGGTGTTTTCCGGGTTCGATGAAAGAACACTTTCTATGTTGGACGGAGGAATCGAGGAGAAAGGAGGATTGTGAGCAACTGTTGAGATGCTTCTGTGCGATCGTTTGGAACATTTGGTTGGAAACAAATAGAAGGATTTTTCAAATGAAAGCAAGGATGTTGAAGAAATTATAACCATGACCGTGATGAGCTCCAACGAGTGGAAAGGTGTTAATGGCTATGCTGGAGATGACATAGAGATTCCTTTGTGTTAGTGTTACATTGAGAAGTTGGTTGTTGTGTATCTCTAGTTCTTGTTCCACTGTAATGTGTTGAGCTCTTTGGTTTCAAATATATATATATTTGTACTATTTTTTTTTAAGAGTACGTTTTTTTTGTATAAAAAAATTTCTCTTCTTATCAATCACTTTTAATATTAAAATAAAATATATATAAAAAATAATACGTATAATATTTGAAGGCATCTCACTTCTTAGGAAAAAGATGATGTCAAATAGTTATTTGTACTTTACGTTAGCTTCCCTATTGGTACCATCTTTCTTATTCAACTCATTCTGATACTCCTCGTATTAAATTTGCTAATTTTCATAAAACAAATTAAATCAATTCATGTTTCACAATGAATAACTCCACATCTTAATAACTCCTGCCTTCCTTCTTTTTTTTCTTTTCCTTTCTTTTTGCATTTCTTTTTTTTATTATTATTATTATTTGTCCCCTTTGAATCTAATCTGCTGCCATAAAATTACCAAAATCTCTCAATCATTATGTAAGTTTATAATGAATAGCACAATAGTGAATTTTTTTTAACAAAAAAACTTTTTCCATAGAATAAATGTTATAAACAAGAAGGGGAAGGCATGCAAGTCATGCTCAGAATCCCCAAACCAAATTATTATGGAAGAAACTGAATGCCATTGAAAGCTGAACCAATAATAGTGTTAAAAGATATATGAATAGGAGATGAATCCAAGAAAGAAAAATGTGATGCTTAGCTAATACTTCCATATATTTCTCTAATTGAACTTATTACATTATTCATCGATCAAAGAAAAAAAAAATGCTACAGAAGTATTGTGAAGCAGTATGTGAGGAGACCAAGATCATAATTTAGAATGCCCCAACCTGGCTGATGGCCTGCAAATTTCAAAAATCCTCAATTATTGGGGATTTCTTGATTAATAATAAGCAAACATATGTTTAATTATTCATTCAGAAACATACCAAGACAGTTGATAGAGATTGTTACAACTTACAGGAATTAAGATTGTTCAATTTCATTGACAATATTTCCATTCTTTTATGTATAACCCTCATTGTTCTACAAGGATTATCTTCTTCCCTTTATTTAAGCCATATTTATCATCTTAAACCATATTTAAGCCTTCATATTTGAACATAAGGCTTTAAGGCCCCTGACTAATTCACCAGAAATTATAGTTATAACTTTATAAGCTACATTAATTAAAAACAAGGACCAACTACACCGTATAAAGTATGTTAAGCTTGGCTAAAGCTTAACCAAAGAAAAAAAGTGCTTACATGAGCTCAAGGACAAGTGCAGATGCTCCGCCTCCGCCATTGCAGATGCCAGCAACGCCATATCTCCCATTCTTCTGTCTCAATACCTAAAACAGCCGAACCCAAGTTGGTTCATATACATGCGAAAGTATGTAAGGGCAAAGGAATAAGATGCTTAGAGTAACCAAGATTGCAATTTACCCCTATTAATGTAACTAGGATTCGAGCCCCGCTGCAACCCAGTGGATGGCCTAATGATACAGCTCCACCATGTACATTAAGTTTGTCCTGCATTTAATAAGAAATGCATGAATTATATACAATATTTAGTCATGTAATGGGGCAGAATGAAGGAATCAAATTGGAGAAGCAGCCATGCTAGCCAAAAGAAAATGTCAGATTAATGTGCAAAGAACTAGTTTAGTCACATGAACACTCACAGGACTAAGACAAAGAAGCTTCTGATTTGCAAGAGACACAACCTGTATAGAAGAAATTAGAACAACAAAAGATAAAGGAAATAAGAATGAATGAGTAAAGGGTGCTGTATTCCTTACAGAAAAAGCTTCATTTATTTCATAATAATCAATTTGAGAAGCCTCTAGACCAGCATTTGATATAGCTTTTGGTATTGCAAGGGCAGGAGCAGTTGTAAATAATTCAGGTTCCTGTAAAGATCATTTTGATTCAGCTCTACATGATCATATTTATCAAGATCAAAACAGTTTAGAATAATCAGTCACAAGACCTGAGCCGCATCCGCGAATCCTCTTATCTTTGCTATTACATGCAATCCAAGCTCACGTGCTTTCTCTTCACTCACTAGCACTATCGCAGCAGCTCCATCACTAGTCAAATCCATAAACCAGTTCATTATCAATAAAAGGGCATGCACTTCACAACCTTGTGAGTGCTATATCACAGTTTTCTAGAATGGTATGATTAAAACTAATCGAATTTCTTGCAATGATGCATGGAACTATTCCCATGAATTCACATAAGAATAAAGAATGCACTCTAGATTTTAGAGCACACATAACAGATAAGCAAAGAGACATGTATGAGGAGTGACATGGTGGAAGAGACGGACCTTATGCTAGAAGCATTGCCAGCAGTCACAGTACCACCATTCGGCTTGAAGTTTGCTCTAAGCTTCTTTAACTTTGCAGCATCAAACTAGCCACAAGAACAATAATATAGATATCAATCAAAATGCACAAGTCTCCACCATAATCCAATGCCAAGCAAGTCAGAAAGACCATGAATCAAGTAAACTGCGAACCGTAAAAAGTCAGAAGAACTTCTGAACTAAATAACAGAAGTAATCACACCAACATTAACCATTGTATGATACCATATTAACAGAGCTTAATTTTAGGGTGTTCAGAAGAACCTTAACCTTGGCGGTACCAAAAGGCTAGATGCTGAGATAACACTGAAAACACAAATAACAATGAACTGAAAAATTCCCCTTGCCTTCCAAAAATCAACAACAGATACAGATTTTTTTTTATTACGGAACTGACGTGAATTTGGTGACAAATTTCTCTAGTTACACCAATAGAGGCAGAAGTACCACAAAATAAAAAAGAAAAAAAAAAGAGTAAAGTGAAAGAAACTCTAAATTCTAATAAACTCTCCTTTATGAGTAACTCTGGTTAGTACACTATACTATAGATGCGCATACACATGGCATTACAATGTAATCCTAATATCTACCACTATGTCCAATAGAGATACGTTAACACATGTAATTACATACTGTGATCTGCTTACCTTCCCCAATCCTTCATCTTTATCAACTATTCTAGAGGGTTTCCCTCTTCCACCAGAAACTTCAACCTGTAGGAGACCAAAGTGTTAAATCAGAATTACATAAATATTACTGCATAAGTTATCAACAATTCAGTGCAGGCAGAAATCATAATCACACCGGAACTATCTCCCAAGAAAAATGACCAGCATTTTGAGCAGCTATTCCTCTCTCAAAGCTTTGAATGGCATACGAGTCCTAACAGATATACATAGAAAAAAAGAATAGCAAGATAAATACTTGATTCAACTAAGGTTTTCAATGAGTTGAAATAATATATTCCAAGGGATAGAGTAATGTCATTTGGCAAGAAGGTAAACCTTCTCAAATCGATATAATAAAGAAATATATAAGCATAGCATGAAATATATTACGCAACCTGCTCATCTCTTGTTATGACATGCTGATCTGCACATAGTTCTGCACAAACTCCCATGCCAAAGTCATTATAGACATCCCAAAGGCCATCTTTGATCATACCATCAATGATCGTATCATGTCCATACCGAGACCCCTTCCTGTTTTACAAGTGCAATATATACAAGAAAAACCCAGCATAAAATGCAAGCAACTTAGTAGGTGAAACTAGGTGGGATAAAGTATCTACTGAAACACCACAAGAAAATCATTTGAACACGGCAGAAGTGTATAATTTTGGCAATTTATGAATTAAAAGAAAACCTTGCTTCTACAATGTACTTAGGCGCATTTGACATGCTTTCCATACCACCAGCCACAACAACATCATTTCTACCCAATTCTATGGTCTGTGCTGCAAGCATGGTAGCTGCAACAAAAAACACAGGACCGTGATTTCATCACATACCCGCTAATAAATCATATATTGGAGTATGAATAGCCTTCCGAACCCATTAAAAGATGTACCTTTCATCCCCGATGAACACACCTTGTTAATAGTCGTGCAGATTACAGAAGTAGGTATGCCTGCCCCTAAGGCGGCTTGTCGGGCAGGAGCTTGTCCTAAATTTGCACTAAGAACATTCCCAAAAAACACTTCTTGCACAAGTGATGGATCAACATTTGCTCTCTTGAGAGCAGCTGCATATATTTACATGACAGCATAAAACACAAGAAGATCAAGTATTTGATTCCATAAGAGTTTATCTATCTTATGTTAAGTTTACAAATTAGGAAAGTTTTCATTGAAGATATAAAAAATTTAAGTTTCCAATGCATTTGTTTTGCATGCATTAAACAAAAACATTTAAAACTTTCTACTAATGGTAAGGGTACATGTTAGCTAAACCCTTTCCATAATTAATAAGAACACTCCCCCCAACACACAACAAAAAAAATTGGACAAAGCACATTGATCATTACCCTTAATAACAATTGAGCCTAGTTGTGTTGCTGATAAAGATGATAGGTTGCCAAGTAGATCCCCCATTGGAGTCCTTGCAACACCAACAATACAAACATCTGTAACAAGAAAAGTACACACACATGCACCGAGGCTGAGTTAAAGCGGAGTTAAATTCACTGATTAGAGAGGCTTCATGCTGTTCTCATTTATCAACTATACTTCCCTTCAGAGGGGATTTATCTTAAGTTTCTAAAAATTCAGCAAGCTAAGGAAGTAGAGAGAAGCACCAACTCATGATCTCAAAACTGAAATTTGTAAATTAATGATTGGCGTTTCAAAATTTAACGAGAGAGAGACATACCTCGGGATTTTGGCGACATGGGGTGCTTCCGGAAATAGAAAAAATAACCTTTTGACAACAAAAGTGATATGTTATTGTTATGTCACAAGAACCATCACATAGTTAAAATTACTGTTACAGTTACGGTTGCAGAGGAAACTCACAGTCAGAACAAGAAGGAAACAGAAGAGAAGAAGGTCGATGTTAGAACAGAGGCGCCAGACTTTGAGAAGCCAAGCAAAGTAGCTAAGATCAAACGAAGGAAAAGTGAATTACGTTGGGAAACTAAATACGGCAATTATTATATGTTATTGTGAAAGGGACCCACTTCCTCATCTTTTTTTTTTTTTTTTTTTGTCTTTGCGCGCTCTCTTCCTCATCACTTTCATCAATTTCCATAGTAGTATACACTTTCCTTTCTTTGATCCTATTCTTATGGATTAAATTTTAGGCACGTAAGGCAACCTCTTTTAATTATTATTTTTATTCATTTTCTGTTTGCTTTGGACTTTTGGCTGGTAATTTTTTTTTATCAATTTTATCTTTTTATTACTATCCCATTACCACATGGCATAAATTATAAGCATGAAGCAGAACACTTTCATTTAGAAATTAGATGATAAATTACATTGGCATATGCATCTATATATGATGGAATTAATCATTATCATTAAACTAGATTGATACCTGAATGATGCGCAGAATGATAAATTAATGATAATATAAAATATATTTTAATAAATATTATATTATTTAAAAATTAACTAAAATATATATATAAATTAATATTAAATTTGATGTGTTTTTATTTAAAATATTTGTAATATAAAATTTGTTTATATTAAAATTATACAAAGTTATTTTTTATTTGTTATTTTTATTTTGTATTTGTTTTAATTTTTTTAATTTCTGTTGTTATTAGATTTGTTTTTTTTTTATATGTTCTTATGAAGACATATTTTTTAAAAAAAATTGGGGATATATGTTGGTTATGAATTCCCATCAATTATAAAAGAGAAAATATAAGGAGACATTAATTTTAGTGTACAATAAGGATAAAAAAAATTAAAATCATATAATAATTAATTTAATTAACGGGCCTGCTACACATACAAGCTTACAAGCTTACAAGTTGGCCCAGCCCAAATACAAGTCACGCGCATGAAGAGAGATTACATGGAGCGTCACCTTCACGCGCTCAACACTCAAACGGTTACGTATGGCAAACTCTTCCACTTCTTCCACTTCTCAAAGCGCTTCGAAAACAAGGAAACCCTTCCATTTTCGAGCGAAAATCAAAGTTCAAAATATACAAGTCATTGTTCGAAACCTCCGTCAAAACACCATCAAACTCTCCATCAAGAATCTGAAGAGAAAACAAAGCAACAATAGTCAACGTAAGTTCATTAAGATTCCTGTATATTTTCCATATTACAAACTACGTTTTACTTTCCTTCTACGTCGTTGTTCTAGGGTTTACTGTTATTCTTGCTTCTTTGTTACACTGTTCTTCTACGTTGTTGTTCTAAGTTATCCTGTTATTCTTGTTGTTCTAGATCTTCTGGTAACTGATTTTTGGGGGTTTATTCCGTAGATTGGGGGTGTATACTGCTTGACCTTGTAATGTGGCTTGATATTGAAGCATGTTTGAGTGATATCTGACTGATATATATGGATACTATATCTGAATCATATCTATGGGAGTATCTCACTGTTATCAATGGGTGTATCTGATTCTTACATATGGGTGTATCTTACTGTTATCAATGGGTGTATCTGACTCATATATGTGTGTATCTTACTCTTATTAATGGGTGTATCTGACTCATATATATGGGTGTATCTTACTGATATCTTTGGGTGTATTTTTCGTTTCAGAGAAAATGGCAGCAAGAAACCAAACAAAAGACCTTAAGTGTGCCACACATCTCCTAAGTGATAAGTTCAGAAACATGAGTGAGGAGAAGAAGACGATTGTGAGGGATCTCGGATTCGGTGGGTTGATGCACATCCCACCACTGAGGGTGGATCACCAACTGTTAAGGGAGCTGGCAAACAAATTCAAACTTGGGGAGAACAGACTGAAAACAGGATATGGTTCTTTCCAAATAACACCAAAAACAATAGGTGATGCGCTTGGCATCAATGCAACAGGTAACTAGCTTAAAATTATAGGTGTATATTAAGTTGATGCTTGGGTGTATTTAAGTTGATGCTTAGGTGTATTTGAACCGACTTTGATACTTTGTTATTTTCCTTTTTCTAGGAGATCTATTTCCTGAGAAAGTTGAGTATAAGAAACTTTCTGATGATGACAAAATAATTTTTAGAAGATTCCAGGGTAAGACCCTCAAAAGTCTTACCGATGAAATGATGGAAATCGGCGTTGGCAACGAAGAGGAACGCCTGATGTTCAAGAGGATATTCATCCTCTATATACAGATGGCGTTCCTTTTGCCAACGACGATAAACAAAATATCGCCTGTGCACTTGGCCCCAATTTTTAAGATGGACAGCACATCGGAGAGAAACTGGGGGGGCATGTTTTGACCTTCATGGTCAAGGGCATCACAGACTACAAGGAGAAAAAGAAGAAGGCAATTGATGGCTGCCTCTTCGCCCTGATGATAATTTACTTTCATCTTTCAAAAAACAAAGGAAAGAAGAAGGCTGAAAGACCACCAAAGTCCTGGATTGCCAACTGGACTAAGGAGCAGTTGGTGGAAAGAATGACTGCAAAAAGAGAGAAAACTTTGGTAAGTAAACATAATATGTTGGTTGTATTTTATTTACCTGAATGCTGCTAACTAAAATATCTAATGTTTTAGGGGATTGTGAAGATGGCGGAGACAAGAGCAAGAGAAAAAATGAAAAAAAAAAGAAAAAAAAACAAGAAATCAAAAAAACAAAAAAAGGAAGGCGAGTTCAACATCGTCTTCGGAGACAGAAACAACTACTGACAAGGACACTTCTACCTCTGAGTCTGAGACTCAAGAAGACTCAGAGGATTCAGGAAGAAAACACCGCAGCAAAAAGGAGAAAAAGTAAGTACCATACTTGGGTGTAATTTCTTTTTCGAGTTGGGTGTATTTTGTTGATCACGTTGGGTGTATGTAGTTTATTAAGCTGGGTGTGTTTCGTTTGCTGCGTTGGGTGTATATTGTATATTCAGTTGGGTGTATCTTGTGCATTCATTTGGGTGTATTTTTTAGTATGTTCTAAATAATGATTGTTTGCCTTCCAGAATGGACTCCAGAAAAAGAAAGAAGAGTCAAGAGGGGTCAGATTCTAATTTAGAATCTGAATCTGAATCAAGTGATGAGTAATGTCCTGAAATTATTACTCCTTTCTTTTGCCTTCATTATAAAGATTTCGTGTATTAACTGAAGTGTCTCTTATTAACTTATAGGAGCGAAGAATCATCACCGGTGGAGAAGGAAAAGAAAAAGAAAAAGACAAAAATATCACCAAAAAAGTAAGCACTTCTTTGGATAATATTCTGTGATAAAATTAATTTTTTATTTCTGATTGGTACTCTCTTTTTTTCCACCCAGAACACAACCAAAAAAGAAAAAAGTTGTTGTGGAGGATTCACCTCCTTAAGAAGATCAATACTTTGATGGGTACAGTACCTCGTAAGCTATATTACTGTCTATCATCGTAATTATTTTTGTTAACATCTTCTTTTATGAATGTAGTGAGAGATATGAAATATCAAGTGACGAACTGGAAGAATGGCTAAGGAAAAACGTTGATAAATCTGCTGCAGATGAGTATGTCTTGGTGGGGTGTCTATTTCAGATTTTGGTGTGTTTTGTTTGCTAATAATTGTTTCTTGTTTCGCAGGGAGAACCAAGCAGACCTGCGATCGACAGAAGGTCGCTATGTGTCCTCTGAAACGTAAGAAGCTTTATTTAATAAAATCTTGTTATCATGATTTGGGTGTATTTTGTGGAACCATTTGGGTGTATGTTGTTTATTAAGTTGGGATATTTCGTTTGTTGTGTTGGGTGTATATTGTCCATTCGGTTGGTTGTATCTTGTGCATTCATTTGGGTGTATTTTATACCTGTATCTTATTTTGTCTGAATAACATCAAATCTGTTTTAGAATACCGGCTGTGAACTTGGGAAGTGATGATCCTTCCTCTCAAGGACGCACAGAACAGAGTAGTGTAAAGCAGCCGTCAGAGAGCATGTAATTTCTCTTTCAGATAACCGTTACTTTTGTTCTTCTATTACCTTCTACTTCTAATTCTATATATATATTTTTTTAGAAAAAAAAGCCATTTATTATTTTATTCAAGAAAAAAAAGGCAGGAAAAGAAAGCAAAAACTGCAAGTATGTAAGTTCTCAAAAAACAAAGCCTGTCTTCTTTTTGAATTGTTCGGGTGTATTTTTTGACCTTCGTTGGGTGTATTTTAGGTTGAGTCCGGCTGATTCGAACATGATGGTTGTGAGGGAACAGACACCGTCGGATGCGCTTGCAATGTGAGTTTTTCAAGAATATTTAAACCTTATAACCTTATTATTTTCAAAGGCGTTGTTAACCCTTCTTTTTTCTTCTTGTTTAGAGTCCCGATTCATGTTTTTGTGCCGGCATCCCAAACAACCACTGAGACAGATTTTGAACCAACCCCTATGCTACAGATTGAAGGGACTACAGAAACGTAAGAAATAGTATTGGGTGTATATTTGTTTAGAGTTTGGGTGTATATTTGCTAACAGTTTGGGTGTATATTGTTCATGATTAGTTTTTTTTACGCCATGATTAATTTTGTGTAACTGTGCAGCACTCCTGAAACCCCCAAACAACTTCAAGAGACCACACCCACGATTCCCCCAGCTCCAACTAAAATGTAAGTTCATCAGACTAAATTTAATCTTTGCTTATCATCTGTATATTCTTATTCTTATTCTTATACATGATGACGCAGTCATCCAGCCGCAGAAGACGCTGCTGCCCTGTTGATGATGGCACGGACAGCAACCTATGTTCCTAAAACATATCCAGGTGTGCCATCATTCAGCCTTGGATTGACTGATTCAAGCCAGGAGGGGGCGTCAACGCAGGAGACAGAAAGGGCAAAATCTCCTGAAGCTGCAAATTTGCTAGAACAATTGGACGATTTGGTCCAAAAAATAGCAAGCAGTGCGGCGAAGGGAAAAAACAAAAGTCCACAAATTCAGAGGGAGACTGGGGGAGAAAGTTCTGCGAAGTTTGAAACTCCTGGGGCAATAAATCAGATTACGGATGATATGAAACAAAAGTGCTACATCTGGGGGACGAGACTGAAGGAAGACGCAGATGGCAATACTAACGAGTATGAGGAGATGTGCACTCTCATTGCCCAAAATGAATACATTTTGATGAGAATGCACCTTGCATCCCTCCAGGCAAAAAGTGATATAGAATCTCAGGTAATATTAGAATAACATTAATGTTTTTACACCAAAGTCAATTGCAATGTTTATTAATGTAAAATTGATTTCGGCATATATTTCTAGATTGTATCTGCCATCTGCCTCATCCTCAACCAAAAAAATAAAAAGAGGTTTCAAGAACAAATATACTGTCTCCCCCCCGATATTGTGGTAAGTGTTACTTCTACGAACTTTGGGTGTATTTTCTGTATTGAATTGGGTGTACTTTTTACGTTCAATTGGGTGTAAGTTGTGTATTTTCAGTATTTCATTTCTTGTTTCGCAATTCTTGCAGAGCATGGCACTTTCAGATCACCCAAATGGGGAATTCATATCACCGAAAACGAATAAGGAATTCAGGGTGGAAGGCTACCCGAGTTTTATTCCCTTCATAGATAGAAAAAAATTAACTTCGCATCCATATGTAAGTTTTCGTTTGCTAAATTTGTTAGTACGCTTATTTACTTATATGCCAAATAAGATAACGCACTGTTGAAATGTGGCAATCCTTCAGATTTTTGCACCTGTTTGCCACTCGGGGCATTGGTGGTTATGGATGATAAATACAACGAAGCAGAAATGTCATATACTTGACTCGCTACACAAAAAAGCTCCAAGCGAAGAGAGAAAGCAGATTAATAAATTCAATGTAAGTTGTCTCTGTCTTCTTTACTTTAATAGATAAGTCTATTTCGTTAGTTGTGTTGGGTGTATGTTGTCCATTCAGTTGGGTGTATCTTGTGCATTCATTCGGGTGTATTACTGATTTGTTTTGGTATTTAAGGGATATGTATTTTCAATATTGAGAGCATATGTCGGCGGGGAACCTCTGGAGAAAGACGAGAAGGAGAAGGAAATTAAAGCATCATATGTTAAAATATCAGGCCAAAAAACAAGGTATAAATTTGTAACTCTGAACATTAAACTTTCCTAAATGAGATTTGTAATCTATTTTCTTCGTTTTCAGCTATGACTACGCTATCTACGTTATGAAGTGGCTTGAGTTAATTGAGCCGGAAAACATTAAAAAGGGGAAGTATAAATGGGATAATTGGAAACAGGTAACTATCTTTAGAATTATATAACTCTGTATTACTTTACTGAATTAATATTGCTGTTTAAACAGAATATACTTTTTAATTGTAGGAGGAGGTGGACCACTATAGAGTGGAGTATGCTTCCCGGATACTATTCAGTGAGATGAATAAACAGAGAGATCGGACAATTAGAGAGAGTAGTGCTATAAGGCTGTCAAAGCCATCCTCTGTATTATTGAGTCCGTTTTGTCAGATAAATTCTGCTGATATAGAAACTGCGTAATCCAACTGCTGGGTAGTTTGTAAATTGAACAAATGATGTAAATATTTGCCATTTATCAACAATTTTTATTCCATGTATATTTTTTTCCATAGTTAAACTATCTGTGCTGTTAAACTGTCTGTGCTGTATTCAAAAGCTGTATTACAGGTGGTAAAATATGAAGGAAAAAATCAAGGCATATATAAACGCAAATTATAAAGTGTTACACCCAACGCAGGCCTAATAATACACCCAAGATTGCATAAAATATACACCCAAACTGTCTGTGCTGTATTCAAAATGTATGAATTACATGTACTAAAATATGAAGAAAAACATCAAATCAAATATACACTCATAACCTGCGAATTTTTACAGCTTTTGTTCTATATGTATCTATATATGTATCTATATGTAAATTGTCAATGAACAAAAATACACCCAAAAGAACACTTCTTTTACACCCATATTCTCTAAAACTATACACCCAAAGAGTTATCCCCTGCTGCTGGTACCCTGAACTGATAATTTATAACGTGTGCTTGATATTGGCTGAAATTTGAATGCACCGCTGATGCAGCATCAAACAGGTTTATCTAAATATAACACTCACACATTAGCTAAACTATTAACGAGATAAATAAACTCAATCGCCACAAATTTAAAGAACATTACTTTTACCTCGCTTAAAACTTTCGTCTTCTTCTTCTTTGTGGTATTTGCGATCTGTTTGTCCAATTTTGAACCTAGCCTATTTTTTGGACGTCCTCTTGTTCGAATCCTTGGCGGGCTTTGAAGCTCGTTAACGGATTCCAAGTTGGCGTCTTCGTGGGATAAAGAAGATGTCCCCTTCCTTTTGGCTTTTAAAGATTCCATCTCGACCATGACGTTATCGTACGCACGGTGCAGAATTGCAGTCAGCTCCTCCGATTTGGATGCAAATTCGCAAATATTTTGCGAACGAAAAACCAATTGGTCGAACCTCTTGCTTCTTGGCTCCATCAGTGGCTCGTCGTGGCTGCTCTTGATGTGTGTGTGTCGCCTCTTTACCTTCTTGCTCCATCGTTCCAGTATATATCTAGGGGACACTTGGCTTACTTGTTCGAAGCTTAACACGCTTAGTGCGTGACGGCACAGTATCCCTCTCGACTCGAATAATAAGCTTTGGTATTTTACCTTGGCTACAACTGAGTCGTAAGTAACCACGAACTTGTTGAATATTGAGCTGGAAACTTGTTCTCCGACTTCGTATACTGAATAGCCTAGAGCGGAATTCTTTAATCTGGTGATGCAATTCGTCTTTCCTCTAAGTTGCGCTTGGACTTCCCTAAACTTTGCATGCGTGTACGCATCTTGAAACTGAGCTTCAATGGAGGATTTGGTTGCACACGGTATGACCGTATGAAAATCTGCAGCATCTGATTCTCTCTCTGCTTGCTCCCTGCTTCCGAGGCAATTATCGTATTGTTTGACAAACTGAATAAGCAAGCTGTTCCGGGTGATATACTTGTTAAAAAATGAATGCATGCTCTCGCTCCTTTGTGTGCTTCTCATCCCTGCCCAGAAGTGGTGATCCAGATAGATAGGAACCCATATGTGACGGTGTTCGTACAGATCTGCATAATACACCCAAACATAGACTATAAATACACCCGAGGGGACATGCAATATACACCTCTGCTGCAGATTTTAAAAAGACATTACCTGAAAGCCACTTGTTGTCCGCAAGACCAAAATTCAGCAGAAAATCATTCCAATTCCTATCAAATGAGTCTTTGCTGTGAGAGTTCCAAACAACTTGGCTCATTTCTTGTTCGATATCGGCATGTCCCTTGTACCCGTTTAATTTGCTTGGAATCTTCTTCATGATGTGCCAAATACACCAACGGTGAACTGTTGTTGGCATACAGGCCTCTAAAGCCCTTTTCATTGATGCGCACTGATCGGTGAGAAACCCTTTCGGAGCGTTTCCTCCCATGCAACGAAGCCAGCATTGAAATAACCATTTGAATGATTCAATTTCTTCGTTCTTCATCAAAGAGCATCCGAGAAGTGTTGACTGACCGTGGCGATTCACCCCGACAAAAGAACCACAGACCAAATTATACCTGAAACAAATTACCATAGTCCAGAATGCAAAATCATTAGGTACACCCCAACAAATGCTTCGTATACACCCAATGAAACAGCCAATATACACCTCTGCTGCGGATTCGTAAAAATAAATTAATTTAGCATCATAAACAGGGGCAGTTTGTTACCTGTTTGTATTGTAGGTGGTGTCGAATGAAATGACGTCTCCGAAATACTCAAAGGCGGCTCTGCTTCTTGCATCGGCTCAAAAAGCCAGCTTAATCGATTGATCCTCCTCGAGTTCGAGCTCAAAAAAGAAATTCGGATTCTTCTCTTTCATTCTTAACAAATATTTCCCGAATTCCTTTGCATCTTCTTGTTCGGAAACATTCCGCACTTCCCTGGTAATGTAATTCCTCACGTCCTTTTTGATAAAATTTAACTCGCGGTGGCCCCCGGCAGCCGCAACAAATGATTGGTAAGTTTTGCTTGGTCTGATACCGGCCTCCTCGTTATTCTCTATCGTACGACGAATGGACATGCTTAGTTCCCTGTGCTGTTTGAGCATCTCTGCTTTACTTGGACAGCAGGGGTGTGAATGATCCAGCACAACCTTTGAAATGATCCAAGCACCGACATCCTTCAATGTGTGTATATAAATTCTTGCTGGACAGTTTAAACCAGCTATCGGATTGGTCTTCTCGGTCAGAGATATTTTAGATTTCCATTTTCCTTCTCTGCTACATGTAATCAGTTGATTCTTAATCTCGTTTCCCTTCCTATTTGTGCACCGAACTCTTGTAGAGAAACCTGCAGCCTTGGCGTAGTTCCTGTAAAATTTTTCAGCATCTTCAAGGGTGGTAAAGGTCATTCCAACCTTCGGAACAAGCTCGTCATCAACAACTGAGAGAGGCTGCACAATACACCGTGTCAGAACTGTGAATACACCCATAGATATGATTCAAATACACCCAATTATGTCTAATATGATACACCCGAACTGCAACAACTCAACTACAGAATGACCTTTAAAGCCATAAACTGTAAAATACACAGGCTGCAGAATACACCATGTCAACAACTAAAAACACACCCAATCATGTCTGATATAATACACCTGAACAACAACAACTCAATTAAAATAACAAAAAACCAGTAAAGTGTAAATACACCCACACTTCTAGCAAAAATACACCCAAAAAAGACCTGATCTACACCCGAGCGTCTGCTACAAATTCCAGATAATTAATCACAACTAATACATTGAATCGACAGATTCATGTTAACGTGTTAGTTTCACAGTCAATGTTCAGCAATTTTTCAACTACACAATGCTATACAAATTACTGAAAGAAAATTCATACTAATCCTATGTAAATCAAACCTCAGGAACTTCGTTAGATTCAAATTCATAATCCACTTCGCCTGGATTCAGCTGACAATCTGAGGTTGAATGATCCATTATCTTCAAAACGAGTTCAAACTTTGATTTCAGAAAACAACAAATCAAAATAGAAAACGAAGCTCGAGTTGCAGAGAGAGAAAAAGGTAACGTAAACGAAGAACATACCAGTGAGAAAAGGAGAGGAAAAGAACGATGGAGAAGAAGGACGGAAGACGCGCGAGAAGAAGAACAACCAAATCTCAAAATAACGAAAACGAAGAAGGAAACAAATATTTTAAATTTGGTAGTTAGATATACGCGGGATCTTATATAGCGCGTGTAATCAACGTATGTGGAGCAGCGCGTATTTTGGTTTTATTGTTTAATGAACTTGTAAAGCATACAAGCCCTAATGGCTTGTATGCAGAGCTTTTCCGTTTAATTAATTATTAACAATTACCGTTCTTGAATTAAAAAAAAAAACACTAGGATTTGAAATTATGGAGAGAGCAAACCCGCTTCCCTCTGCATGTGAGTTCTCTTCGTCTCTCCTATTCTCTTCTATTCTCACTGGTCTGTGGCCGCAAAAAACACAAGCCGCCACCGCCCAGAACACCCACTGACGCAAGAGTGCTCGCCGCGGACGTCTGTGCACTTCTTTCGCGTACAAAGAGTGACCCGAACAGCCCCATTGCGGCGTTCGTGCAGCCCCTAGCAGCACTTCTTTTTCGATTTCAGTTGGAGAATTTTGTCATAAAAAAAATGTATAGTAAGCTACTAGAGAAACCATTTTACCGAGCAATTTACACCATACATCATGTATGCATGCTTCCTTTAATTTTTTTTGTTTGTTTTTTTTTCCTCCAATATAATATAGTTTTTTTTTTGGGATCAGTTTGGATGGAATTAACATGTTAGTTCTTGTCAATATCTTCACTCATTAGCAATGTTGATTGCAAACATATCAAGTAATACGTTTTTTAGCTCTTTTTTCCCTTTTTTTGACACTTCTGATTTAATTCTGTTATCTTTCACAATCTAACCGCCGTCAACTCTCTCTATTTTGCAAATGTGTTGAATGTTCAATTCACTGAATATGTAGATGGTTATTTTAATTCTTAATTGGATGGTTATTTTATTCGTTTCAGATTAAGTATATATAATTAACAAATGTTGGATGGTCATTTTACTGGTAGCCAGATGATTATTTTAATAAGGATTAAGTATTTTTTTCATCCCTAAAGTTTGGGGTGAAAATCAAATTCGTCGCCTACTTTTTTTGTTATTAAAATCATCTTCAACATTACAAAACATTATAAAATCATCATTTTGTCTAGGAACAATATTTTTTGGACAATTTTACCCTTAAACAAAAATTAAAAAAAAAAAGACTTCAAAAGCTAGGTTCCACCAGTCACCAGATCCTTCCCCTTTCCACGCCATACTCCCTCACTTCAAAAGCAGGTGGAAATCGAGCATTGCTTCCCAGTTGTTTGCATTCTCTCTCTTCCCATACATAGCCTTTCTCTACTTCATTACCAAGTCCAAGACTTCCCCTAACCTCACCCTCTTCGACTTCTACTTCTTGCTCGCCTTCGTCGGAGCCACTAGTTAGTTTCCCTTCCTTTCATATCTCTTCTTTTATGCTTCGGATTTCAATTATTTAACCACCTCCATTCCATTCTGCAGTACTAGCTGAGATTTACGGTAAGTTTTATTTCACATCCTAAATATAAATACATACATACATTAAGCTCTTAATTGCAGGCTTTCTGATGATTTTTCTTAAAGGTGCAGTATGGGACTTCACTCTCCAACGTGGATTGGTTGCATGGCGGAGCTGCTGAATTTGCTATTGTGAATTTGCTGAGTTTATTGTTTGTTGAATTTGGTTGTTGCTGTTACTGAGGAAGAGAAGAAGAATTGGAATTTTTTGGGTGGGGGATGGGGAGGAAGGAGGAATTCGAAGAGAGTAGGAAAAAAGGGGATGGGAAAGGAAGAGGAAAGAGAGATCGGGGATGAAGGTGGGGTGTGGGAGGTGGAGTGTTTTTGTTTTTGTTTTTTTTAATATTATTTTTATTATTTTTATTAATTGTTAAGGATAATTTGGTCAAAAAAATAAAATTGAAGTAGAAAATGATGATTTTATAACGTTTTGTAATGTTGAGGGTGATTTTAATAACAAAAAAAGGTCAGGGATGAATTTGATTTTCACCCCAAACCTTAGGGACGAAAAAAGTACTTAACCCTTTTAATAACTACGTGAATAGTTGTTTGATGACAATCCCACGACGGTGACGAGAGAGGGGGATACAGGAGTGACTGCTGGCTGGGGAGGAAGAGTGATTTGGGGGTGAAAATTGTTTATAATTTAGGGTTTGGATGGTTATTTTTGAAATAACTGAACGAAGGTTTTTGGATATAAGGTAATTTGTAGAATGATTTTTATTTTTTACCCTTATTAGGATAAACAACCAGTCCATTGTACACATTGTTAAGATTTCTCATTGTCTCCTTAGCGGAGTTCATTATAAAATATCTTGAACCCATGACAAGTGATTTATTTAAGACAAGATTTTTTTATTGCCATTTTGATAAAAACTTTTTCAAAATTAGGGAGAGAAAATAAGCAGTTGAAAAAGGAAATTACTTAGAATATATTGTCGTTATTACATTTAAATCCTCGCACTAGACAATGTGAAATAGAAGTACAAAGGTTAATTCATATGCAAAATATTACAAACTAATTGTCAGACGTATTTATTGACCTAAAGAGAGTAACAAAATTTCACATTCCAGCTGCAAATGTATCAATAAAAATAAGTATTTCGGAAGGTTGAATTGTTAGTACAAATGAAAGCAATCCACGCCTAATAAATGGAAGACCAATCGGTTCTAAGGATAAAAATCCCCAAAAAAGGAGAGAGATAATCAATCATCATGGTCACAATATGGAGGCAAATACTCAAAGGGGATCCGAAAACATAACTATTGACGAAACCTCTGAAGAGGTTCAGGTAGTTGAAAATGAAGAGATCTCGATAAGTTATGTCACTACCGAAAAAATATGAGATCGAAAGAATACTGTTGTCGACAACATTTTTACTTATAATATTGTTGTAGAAATAGTAAAGCAAGATAAGGATCATGAACCAAAATCTGTCAAGGAATGCAGACAGAGAGATGATTGGCCAAAATGAAAAGACGCAATTCACGCTGAATTAACTTCACTTAGAAAATGTGAAGTTTTTAGTCTTATAGTCAAAATCCCTGAATGTATAGAACCAGTGGGATACAAGTGAATTTTTGTGCGCAAACGAAATGAGAAAAATAATAAAAAAAAAAAAGATACAAAGCACGACTAGTAGTACAAAGGTTTTCACAAAAAACTTGGTATTGACGATGTGGAAACATATTCTCCTGGTGGATTCAATTAACATTTAAGATATATGATTAGTTTGGTTATGTATGAAAAGCTTGACATACCCCTAATGAATGTTGTTACAGCCTATTTATACGGCTCAATTGATAAAGAAATTTATATGAAAGTTCTTGAATGACTCAAAATTCCTAAAGCATACAATAATTTTTTAGAGATTTGTTCAGTAAAACTTCAAAAATCTTTATATGATTTAAAACAAAGAAAAAAAGAAAAATGCATTTATGAAAAAAATAATAAAAATAGTTATTTATGTGTGGTGTATATATATAAAAAAATTTGACAATGATGTTTAAGAAAAAAAGAGAAAATAAAATGAGTAGTAAGAAAAATAAAGTGAGTAATAAGGGGAGATAATTACTTAGCCGTAGAGTAGAACTCGTACTTATAATGTATTACGAAAATAAGGATTAGAATTTGAGAGAAGGAGAAAGAATAAGGAGAATAATAGATAATTCTATTATTGATTGTATGCATTAGAGAACATGAGAAGGGCTATTTATAGCCAAGGGTCTAACTCTTAGCCAAGGACCCAACTTTTAGCTAAGGGTCCAACGTCTCGCTAGAATATTCACAATAAATATATTTATAACAGGTATTAACTTTTATATAATAAGAATAGATAAATAAATTGACTAAGGTCTAAAGCTACGAAGAGGCAACAGGAGTGATCAACTTGATGGTCAATTCAAGCTCCCCGGACTCAACTCCATCAAGCCTTAACCAAACATTCTGCACCACCTCTCCATTCACATTATTTTTGATGATGCTTTCACGGACAAGACAGTTATCTCTCTCTGGCATCACCTTCCTCAGTGCTGTTTCACCACATGAACTCCCCAAAATGTCCCTCAATCTAGCTGCAGACACCAATGGCTGAAGGTTCAGGTATGATTTTCCCATCTTGTCATCAGCCTTCCAAACATCTTTATCAAATACCTCCTATTCATACAAGACCAACTTGTTAGTTAGTTTACACTATATTAGGAAGTTTGATTATTTAAGAAGAGCAAACAAATATCAAGAAACTCAACTCACCAAATTGAGAAATCCCAATGGTTCAGTGAGAGTGAAATTTAGCTCTTCATTCCAAACAGGATTCAAGCAGCTATTGATGACCCTGGTCTTTGCTGTCTGATACACAGTTAGATGAATCATACTAACATTCTGATCTGAGATTAAACTATGTTGATTAGTGTTGATATGATATTAATTAAAACAAAAAAAAAAGGATATACCTGATTGCCAAGCTTGACCACAACATAAGGATCACTGCTCTTGAAATCCCGGATCACTAATGTTTTCCCTCGCACAACTGTGATTTTCAGTAGCCTCAACCCTTCACCCATTAATTTTAATTATAGAGCAACAAGAACACAACTAGAACAAAGAAAAAGAAACCAGCAAGTGAATGCCGACAAACAGAAGCAAGGGAAAACTCAACAGAATGAGTGGAGAGTATATTCCACACAACTATATAAAGAAGCAAGTGCTAATGGAACATCCTCGTCCAGAGTCACCACGTGAAGCTTGCTTGTCATTCCACCTCGACACCGCGGGTTGACCATTGACCAGACTTCCTCGCTGATCTGCTGTCATGGAAACTGGAAGAGAGCGCGTCACTTCACTAACAAATATTGATACTCAACATTCGTTCTTGCATTTTAATCATTTCTTATTAGTCTATTTTGAAATGCACAATTTACTAGCGAAAAATGTGTTCTATATCATATATCATGTATAAATTAGTTCACTCGCTCCAAGTGCGTCCTTAATTTATTTCGTCCTGAAAAAGGACTTCAGTTCTTAACAAAGAACAAAACGTTTATTAATTACTTGGTATACTCTCACTTAAATACTCCGTTTTCAATTTCATTAATTGAATTTCTTTCGTTTAAACATTTTATTATAAAAATTAAGCAAAAACATAAAGATGCTAAAGATGCAAACATAATTATCCAGCACGTATAGGTATAGCTGTACACATTGTTGATAGCCAGAGTCGGTAATGAATCATATGCTAAAGCTAAACCTATAACTTCCTCAGCCTAATACAAGATCATTTAGCAGTGTACCAAAAACAAAGGTCATCTCATTTAGCATGAACTTACTCCTAATGAACCTAGATGCGCGCTAAATATTTTCTTTTTACATTGTATAAAATGGCCATGGCCATTAACCAGTAATCACCAGGCATGCTAAGCACATTTATATTTTATGGTGTGTTAATAATAACTATGATATCCATCATCCAAGTTGGGGGTCATCTTCATTCTTGTTGAAACCTGTCACCTCTGTTGCTGCTGCTAGTGCTGCTGTCCATATTTGCTACAATGCTCACCGTTTTTTCCCTGACGTTGTCTTCCGATGTTTCCATTTGCTCTGCACCAGACAAACTCATTGATGAGCTTAGAACATGCAATAAAGAAAAGGGTTATAAGTACTGGAAAGGATAAATCATTTACCAGAGGAGCTTCATCATCAGAAATCTCAGCAACCCCGGCACCATCAAGGCTTGATGATATATGTGATTTCTCCATTTGTATAGGACTACCTCCCACATTGCTGTTATCCTGGTGCCCTTCAGAATCTGATTCTTCTTCTCCATGATCATTTTCTTTTGAAGCTTCACTTGATTGCTCCACTTCTCTTTCTTCGCCATCAATGTCGTCTTGACCACCTTGTGGGATGCTCACATTGTCATCAGAAAGCCTTTCACCATAATCCTGCTTCTCCTCATCTGATTCCTCTAAATGACTCCAGCTCTTCTTTTTCTGAAGCCTCCTTCCTCTTGAAGTTGATGTTGCTTTCTTCTTAGACTCGTTCTTTTTTGTTATGACTTCATCAGACACTTCAGCCAGTTCCTTTTCTGAACCATCTTCAAAAGAAATTTCATGAGACACTAGAAATACAAATACATTGAAAGTAGAATACAATTACCAGGTTTCATTCCAGCCTAAATGATGAATCAATAATCATGAATCAATCAGTTGAATTTTCTTGATATACATACATGATTAAACGTGATTAGTCTGAATAAGACACAAACACACAGGCCTCATTTAAGACGCAGTACCTGAGTCCATCTCACTAGTAGTTTCTTCAGGATTTGATACTTCAGAAGAATTTTTTACATTCTCCTCATGGAAATTACTTTTCAACGCATGTGGTTGCTCACGTCTTACAGGCTTTTTCGGAGATTGTTTACCAATTATACTACAGGACAAAGATAATGATTGAAGCGTTAAAATAAATAAATAAATGAAAGAATCACAAATGTGCAAAAAGACATCAGTTATTTACACTCACCTTTTTTTTGTTCTTTTATCGGACCTTATGTTTGAACCTTTATGTTTGAACCCAGACCTATAAAACAATTAAAAAAAAAAAAAAAAAGAGGGGGGGGGGGGGGGGGGCGGAAGTCAGCATACAAATTAAAATAGATTAACACGTACTTGGCCTTTTCATTTTCTAAGATATTATGATCATTCTCATAATACATATACACTAAAACATATAATTCATGCAGATAGAACCGAAATAAAAACTAACTTGTAAAGGAATACTTACACTTCAAGCGAAGAGGATTTGAACTTCTGGAGGGGGGGAAAAAGTAAAAAGTGCATCAGATATTCAGATTTTAAATATAATTAATGTCTTTAAATGGAAACAAAAAATATTAGAAACAAGTCGGTGAAAGGTAGGAACAGCACAAGAGGAAAACCCACCTTAGAAGTCTTGCGACCCTTGTCAATGAGCTCCCACCTCTCTTTTTCCAAACGGAGTATTTCCACATCACCATCATCATATAATATCTTCAACACGATGTGAGACAGGGACATTGTATTAGAATTAAACAGCAGAAAGCAGAGGGGGAGAAGAAAAGGAAGTTTTTTTTTTCGTGGGGAAGGGGGTTTAATTAAATTAGGTAAGTTCAGCATACCACATGCTTTCCTTTTAGTGAGTCATAAGACTTAACAGTGCCTCCATAAAACCTGCAGACCATCAATATACCATCATAAAAACTTCAATTGGAATGTGGCAGAGATGAAGAAAACTCTAACAAGCAATGTCTCCAGGGTTCCAACGAGGAAGATATTGAGTATGTCAGGTGGATAGCCAGATGCAAATATTTATTGCAGTATCCAAACGAATTGAAAATGCAACACAAACATTTGAGAGATATATTGACATCAATAATTTGTTTTGCTTCTACATCATGATCTTATAATCATAAGCACTTACTTCTTATCCGAGGGCCACCAAACTTTAATTCTGCAACCAATTAGATCTTCAGTATCAATTTCATCTTCCTTCATTGTGCACTGTAGATAATATATCAAATCAAACGATCTGAATAAAGAGACTTGCAAGAATACAAATAATAACTGTGTGCGTGTCATTTAAGATACACACATTGCATATGGGTAATATTAAAATGCAAACCATTACAACATCAACTAAAATCCTGTATATAGTATTTACCATGGACAATCCTGCTGTATTTTTTCGTTTCACCATTTTTGTAGACCCTGCTGTATTTGACATCTTATTACTTTGTTTAAAACTATGGGAACTCTGCAACAGAGGGGAAAAAGGAAAAATAAAAAAGAAGGCTCAAGTCTACAATGTAGATAAATTAGATTCCACATCAGCATAAATGTACTTGACCACAAGACTGCACCTTCATTTCATGATCATCAGGTTCGTCAGACTTATCATTATGATAGCTATCAGAGTGCTTATTTTTTCGTTTTAATGAGGAGACTAACAAGTCTTTGTCACTGCCTTTGACCATTTTTCTCTGTTTACTTTTGTTTTTTCCATCAGGCTCAACTCCTGCACTCAACATTAATTCAGCTTCAGGAAAGTCTTCTCCTGATACTCTTTGAGAAGTCGTAGAGGTAGATGACCGCCTACTCTTAGATGATGAGATAGGTGTAGTTTCTCCAGCTTTTCGTTTTTTACTTGATGATGAATACTCTGAATTCTTCAGTTCATTCGTACTCAAAGAATGTTCATGACCATTACTAGGTTCAAAATTGGTAGATACACCTGATTTATCCAAGTTATTTTGTTTGACTGGAGTTAAGATATCATCATCATTTTCAGCATCTTCCACTTCAGCTGTAACATTCTTACTCCTTTTCACCTTTTTGCCACTTGTTGCCTGAGCTTTTATGCGCTTCAACATCTTTCCCAGAGGCATGTCAGTTTCATCTTGTTCGTTGTCCTTTGAAGTTTCATTATCAGCAGACTTAGATGGAACCTGACATGCAAAAGCATAACCACATGGTCCAGAGTGAAAAGCACTAGAAGTTGACATAAACTTTGCATCACACTTACCACTTCTAGTTCAAGAGATTCAAAGTGAGTCAAGACACTTTCATCAGCCAACCAGGTTTTCACTTCACTTACCTGCCAGATGAATTCAGTTGCATTACTAAGCATTAATTCCATATGAAATAACTTAGCATACTGGAAGGAGAACCTTTATTTTTCTTTAAAAAAAAAAGATCCAAAGAAAGCATACCACGGTTTCATCTCCTTCCTTGTCAGATGCTTTGTACAGCATTGGAGGTAGAGGAACTGAAGGGGAAAATCCTTGTGAATCAACAACCTTTGGCACCAATTGCTTTGTTATTGCTAACGCAACGTCACATATTGCATGAGAATTCTGGACATCCATTTATCAGAAATGTAAGATTACACTCCCTTATCACTTGGGCTTTTACTAGTTTTAATGGTCAAAAATTAAACTATATTTGTCCTCAACCTTTGATTTTGACGAATCAACTATATCTTCAGAACACTTGATATTCTCAAGAATAGAGGTGATGGTAGATATTGTTTCATTCTCTTTGTCAGTCATTGCTTCTGACTTGGCATCTACATATTTTTGCAGTATCATTGACATAACTAAGTGCAGCTGCCTGAACATTTGAAACACTAGCAATAAGCATATGCAACATACTCCATCTCTCAAGTATTTTAAAAAATAATTCCTAGCTACTGAACCCAAGTTCCATTCCTAACCATATTTGAATTCAACACCACATATGCATCTAAATATTTGTTAAGTACAAAACAAATCAGCAAAAACATAGACATGTAATGTAAGCATCAGAGCCAAAAAAGAACAAGTGCAGCCCAATATGCATAAAGGCAAAACTTTTTGAAGGCATAAATTTAATACACATGGCTTTCTTCTTATCTTTCAAATTCAAACAGAAGAGAACCAAATATTAGCAATACAGGCATTAGTAAGCAACAAGTTGATTTGCACAGGACAAAACGTATATGAAATACCATAACATCCAAGCTGCCCTATTCCCCCCTTTTTCCAGATCTCTCGAATCTTCTCACACCCTTTTTGAAGAGTATATAAATACTCATCCAGCTCAAATTTCTTATTTGGGTAAAGTAGTACCGGTATATATTATCATATGCTCCAACATCCTTGCACTCATCAACATTTGGACATGAATTGTGAGCAAGTGCATGAACTAGGTGCGGAAGGATGCCTTCGGGATAAGTTGTTGAGGAGTTTGCATCTGATTGCACAGAAAGCTGTCGTGTCTTTGCTTGGTGTAGCATTTGAATAATATCAGCCAGGTTCTGTTTATCCTGCATTAACAGAGACAAGTCATCATAAAAACACAAAGTTGACGTCAAAGCTAGGAAAACTTAAAATTGCAAAGGCGGCATTATTTATCAACAATTTACCTAAAACTTGAAAATTACAAAAGACAGAATTTATTACCTCGACAAAGTCCTCTGGCTTAGATCTAAATAGGTTGAACAAAAAAGCACACGCATATTTGGCATCCAAAAGATGTTCTTTTATATATTGGTGAACTTTACTTAAGAAAATCTTCCTAGCTTGATGGAAGCTGATCTGCAAGAGTCAAAACAGAAAGAGAAACAAATATTTCTACATTGAAATGAAAACTTCAATAAATGAATTACTGTTTACAAATATGGTAGTAGTAGTCTTGAATCTTCATAATAATTAGGTGGGGAAGAAAAAAAAACACACACACAAACGTTCATGAAAAAGATTAACTACACAGAAGAAGGAGCTAACCTCTGATACCCTTAGAGTTAGGTGGAATAGATTAACAGGTATCTTATGATCCCACAGCCTCGATAAACGAAGAACTGCCTTTGCAGCAGCAAGCTTTAAATGGGCCTTATCAACTGAACTGCAAGAGAGCATCAATGAATACACAGTATTTGAACCCACAATTCAATTTGAACTAAACTTAAATGCGTATATATACAACTCTGAAGCTTATAAAACCTGGACTGTAGCTCTTGTGAAATTTCACCATGAGATAGGATGTTCCTAAGGATATCCAAAAGACCATCTATATCAGGACGAGCATGGGCATCTTTAACTGGCAAGTAGCTCTTTACTAAGGTTTTAATGCCGTATATCTGTAGCAAAGAAAGTAAAAAAAAGGGTAACATAGAGTATAAATTATTAAAAAAGAACCAAACTTACAAACATATTCAATATATCAAATTACAGAGCAACAAAAAGCTATCCTAAGTAACTCTAACAGCAAGAGACTATTCTTCATACCAACCTTCAACATACAAATATCACTTCTATCATCCCAAGATTCTCGCGTGCGATCTTCTTTCTGAAAGAGAGAAAGATGTGTTTGTATGAAAATCAATTATTTCAACGCTTGTTCCATTAAAAAGCACACCATTCAGAGGGACACCAAAGGCTTACACTATCACATCTCAGAATCTTGTCTATAATAAATTCTTTGACTTCACCCTCTCTAGTTTCAAAGATAGATATTGCGGTCTGAGCAATACATCCCAGAGATTGCAGCACTGCAGGCAGATGTTGTTTCTGTTGCAGCATATCTACAAGTTTCTGTATATAAGGTGGGAAAGAATCAGAATATTATAAAACATGAGTATATTTATAATCAATGAATTAACCATATAAACCTTGTATAGAACAGAGAGAGGTTTGTGGCTGTCATCCTTTGATATTGCAGCCAGTGCATGGACAGCTAACTTGGCCTGTCTCCGACTACCTTCTAAACATAGTCTCTCCAATATAAGCTCTACAGAACTGGAAGAAATAAAGAGATGGTAAGAAAATTATGTGAAAAGTTTGGTTTAAAAGTTTAACAACCTTAACAGGAGAACCTTGAAGTAACTGCAAGTTGTTCACAAATAGTAGCACCAGCCTTGGCTAACACACGCAAAGCACCCTCTTTAATCAAATCATCATTTTTCTTGAGTAAATTCACTAGCTCCTCCTCACTGCCAGTAAGAAGAAATGGACTGACACGAGCAATCATCTGCAGTTTACGATGAGGGTAGTTAACGAAGAAGAAGAAGAAGAACAAGAACAAGAAAGGTAAAAAGGGAGGGATAATGCTGACTTTTTAATTTTCATGTCTCACAAATTTGTTCAGTAAGCTTATGGAAATAAACCTTGCAATTTTGAAAATATTTTGACGCCAGTTAACAACTATTTAAATATAAATCACACCTGAAGACATCAAATAATGTTCAAGAACTAAATTTAATCAAGGACACCAAGAAGCTGTGTTCTTACCACCAGTATATTCATGGAAGATAGTATATGCTGAGCACACTCAGCAGATTTTTGAGCAGCTGTTTCTGAAAGAATTGCTTTTACATGCTCCTTGTTGAAAAGCATATAGGAGCACTTCACAGAAAAAGTACTCAGAAATTCATAGAGGCGATGCTTCTCACCAAGAATTTTGAGCAAATCACCCTGCAAACAAAAATACATAAATAAATACTTTAAATCAACACATAACAAATTACAAGCTAGAGTTTCTTTCTTTACACACAAGGAAAAGAAACTATACTGGTTTGAATAACTACAGTAATGACATCTATGCAGTTCAATCGGTCTCTACCTAGAAAAAGAATTCTTACTGGCTAGAGAAAAGCAGTCCTAGAGACAGATATACAAGCATCAAGTTGTAAATTCATTAAAATGTTGGACTTAAATTTACTTTAATCTAGTTGGTAAAACAGCAGTTTGACTTGTCCTAGCATCAGTTGATAAAAACATTAAATTATAATCAAACTGTGATTCATGCTCAATTATAATGTTAAAAATGGCTACAATTAACTGGAAGAGTGAATGAGAAAATTAATGAGGATTATTGCCAAAAAGCACCAGAAAGGCACAGTAATTAGCATTTGGCAGTGCAATGTATGGTAGCAAACAAAGATGCCAATGGCAAAGGGATAAAAAATAACCCCTCAAATTCATGAAGCCAGCGGATGAAACATATCAGAGGAATTGAATACTGCCTTCAAATATTTAGTAGTTCTATGTTCAACAATTAATGGCCAAACAGTTTTAACATGTTTATAAAAATAAATATCTCTGGAACCGTCAGTATCTGTAAGTTATAGACTATTTACCTGGTAAACACGAGCTTGGTCAATGCTAGTATTTGGATCCACAAGATTTGTCAAAATCTTCCAGATATTAGCATCTTTTAATTGATGAAGAATCTGGAAACTTTCTTCAGCCTTTATAGGGTCAATAAATGAACGGGACATCACTCGGAAACAGAACAAAATCTTTTTTTGGACCATGGGAACATCTTTACCCTGCGTTTAAATAAGAGTCAATCCTTTCTGCCCATCAATTTCCCTTTGAAAAGTTCCAAAGTCACATACCTGACTTGTCCGCCTCAGAGATAGATACTTCTGCATCTCTTGTTGTAACCTGCTACCAAAGAGATAATGTTAAAACTGAAATTTGATTTACATACTGATATCAGGATGCCAGGTGCAGTACAAGCATTCACAAAGGTCAACCAATCTTACCTGCTTTTCTGTTCCAGCATCTTTTCAAAAGCCTTGACCTCAACTTTATCAAATAAAGAAAAAATCCCAATCCATTGCTTAACATGTTCACTGACTGAAAACTCTGCAGGAAACAGGGACCCACACAGAACAGATTCAATTATATCTGACCTGCAGAATGGAGGAGAAAGGAAAAAAGAGAGTGAGAGAGAGACCAACAACTATAACACCAGTAACTAAATGAAAAGAAATAACAGAAAACCAAACCAAAAAGGGAAGAGGGAAACAACATGGAAGTCATTGATCCTGAACACCCCTAACTCTATGAAAGAAATAACATAAAACCAAACCAAATAGGGGAAGAAAGCAATAACAGGGAAATCATTGATCAAATGTAACAGAAAAATAGAGTGGCCAAACTTTAGGTATTCTGTGCCCAAATACAAGAAGAAATCTTCAAAATCATAATTACTAAATATTATAACAAGAAAATAGAAACTCAAGATATGAGTGTTACTGGTATCAGTACAAGTATAACCCATGTATAGAAAGGAATAAATTTTGATTCACATGATGATAGAGATGAAGAATTAAAAGCACAAGTGTTTCACCTGAAATCTTTATCATAGAAACATCTAAGGATCTTCCCAACAATCCAGTTATATTCATTAAGATTGACATTGTCAGAGCGCTTCTCACAAATAATTCTATACATGTCAGCCAATCTCTCCAATGTGTACCTTTTAACAAGTAGCTGCAAATGCAAAACAAAATAAGGATCAAGATACCTTAGTTGAAATCATCAAACAATGAATTAAGAAGGAAACAAAAACAAAAATAGACACATAAATCTATACATACAGATTTGTCACGAAGACGTTCTGCAACAAGTTTCACAGTTTCAATTGGAACTGCATTCGGTGAATGACATGCTACATCACAGATAACAGCCACAACTTGCTTTCGGACATTTTCATCAAAATCCAGTAGCCGCTCACATAGGGAAGCTAAGTTTGACCCAAATACAATCAGTACATATAGACAATAATAGCAACAACAACAATAATAGTATTGGTACTATAGTAAAAGAATGGTGGTGTGCTTAATGCACTCACATAATATTTGAGGAGATTCAGCTCTAGAAGGACTGGACAACAAACTGTTCTTAACATGCTCAAGGACAGACATGCGAACCTCAACAACTCTATCAGCCAACCTCTTCAAAAATTCTAAAAATATAGGCTGAAATGCTTCAGGAAAGGAAGATCCAGGAAGAGTAATTATGTTGCCAACCAAATTCACTGCTTTCAAACGGGTTTCCAGCTGGTCAGTCTACAAATTATCAAATTACATGTGAGAATCCGGACATCAAGATGACACGCAAGAATAAACAATTCTGTTAATGTCATGAACTAGATTAATTAGGGAAAAAAAAGCTCCAGTAGTGACTCTGATATAACAAGTTTAAACATTTCAAAGCTAGAACCTCCACAAAGCACAAAAAAATAAAAAATAAAATAAAATTTCACAACGGAAACACTTCATAGAGCAATAAGGAACTTATAAATAAATGATAATCTGTTTAAAAAGACAGTGTCAAGGTAATAAATCACTACTCACCAGTAGCTCCCCCGTCACATAAGGGAGAACTCCAGATAGCATCTGAGGAGCACAGCAATATAGGTCATAGATAACACCGTGATATTCAACTTGACTGTTCACCAGCTTGTCATCTCCGGACATTAGCGATAGCAAAAACTGTTTAATGCTGGGTTCAAGTTTTCCTATGCATTGCTGTATGACATTCATAGCAAGCTTCCTTGCAGCCATAGTACCATCCTGGAATTAAAATTTCTTAAATATAGTTTCTTAATATCTGCCTTTAACAGGAGAAAGAAATTACATAAAGTACTTACTTTTTTTTCATGACCTAATGAAGACAATATAATAGATAAAAGATCGTCGCGGATATCCTCACTCTCTTCTAAGAGAACCACCATTATAGTTTGCATGGAGGACAGTACACTTTCTGGATGATCATCTCTGAGCATGAAACAAAATATTCATGCAACACTCATAACCCAAAGAGAATGTTTAATCAAAAAAAATAATTAAAGGTTTTATTATAAACAAGCATATCACGCAATTAACCACTTGGCAGATTTTATGATAAACTAACCTGGCAACAGCAAAGAAAGTACTGAACATTTCATTCACAAGATCATCACATTCAAGATCTAACATTACAACACACGATCTATATTTTGCAAGAGTCTCCAATATAACAACTCTTCGGCCAAAGGAAGGACCATTAGTGTCGCTTAGACCTCTGAAAGTGCCCACAATCAAGTGAAAGGTTTCCTGTAAAGAGATCTTTCCAAGATTAAGTAGGACAAAAGATAACTGTAATTATTTTCCAAATTCTTTTTAAACTTCAGCTGAAACTAAACGGGAAACAATTGTACTTTCAAGTTGTAAATGAGAAGATGATTCATGATTATAGGGTATTAGAGAAGGGAAGGCACCTTTAGAATATCATCACTATAAGGAGCTTCAGGGGCAGTGATTCGAGTTATTTCACACACACAGGTTGCAACTAGAAGCTTGACATCTTTATCTTGGTGCTTCAGCAATTCTGGCTTAACAATTGCATTAAAAAAGGGCTTCATTGACTCCAATGTTGAAACCGAAGGTGACTGATCCAACTCAGCAAGGCATGTACTTGCTTGCTACAAGTAAGAGGGGGAGAAAAGTGAGAAGGGGAACAGCAGTTGACAACACAAAAAGGGCATATTAACTTTCTAGCAAAAACTACGTTTGTAAGGCTACATCTATATAAACTTCAACGCTAGCATATGAAACTTCAACAATCCCTCATTCACCAATCACAGTCCAATATATGTTTCTCTCTTCATCTTGTTTGTTTCTTTATGCCATAATCCATCTCAAGTAAACAAACTTTCAAGCACAATAGCATTTTAAAAATAACCCCAATTTCTCCCTTTTCCGCAACGTGGACTTATTACATTCACATCCACAAACTTAAGTTGCAATTTTCAGCATCTTTATCCATTGCTGCCCAGTTTTCTTCACATCCCGAATATATTAAACTTAATAGAATCAGAGCACAAGATCATTATAATGGTCAATTCAGCAATTTCCCTTGATTTAGCAGACAATACTGGAGCACCTTACACCTTTCCTACCACTCAAGCAGTAACCTAAGAAGTCACAAGATTCTTCACAAGCTTACTCGACATTAAGACAAGCCTCAACTAATATATAGCAAATTCAAACCAACTAATTGCACTTCTCGTTTCCCAATTGCAGGAAACACCGTTGACATAAAGCAGATGCCATATTCCCACTTTCAAACAAACTTCATGACCATGAAGAAGAGAAGCGTTAAATTTGGACTAAGCCCACCGATATCGAAGGCATTTGAGCTAATAATTATAATTATATATAAATAAAAAATAATTAACGAGAAATAAGGAAGCCGCCTAGAGAGATTGAATTGCGAGAAGAGGGAAGAGGAATGGGGAAGGTACCTTCAAGAGCTTGATAAGAACGTCTTTCGAGGAAGGAAGGGTGTCAAGCTTGGATCCCAGCTCCTTGAGCTGCACCTCCGCCTTCTCAGCCATAATTTCCTCCGTCGACTAAAACGACACGTCGTTTCGTTTATTTTCTTTTCAATGCTCTTTCTCTTTCTGTTTCATGAAGACCAAGCTTCAGCTTCAGACTTTAGTCTCAGTGGAAGAACAACAACCAAAGAGGGTTTTCTAATTGCAATTTTAATTTTGTTTCTTTCTTTCGTGTGTCTTCTCCGCTGTACCCACCGGCCTTCCCATTTTCGGACACCAAAACGAAATTAACTCTAATTGTTATAAGTTATAACTAGTATTTTGTTATTTTATTTATTTATTTCTCTATTGTTATTGTTATAGAATCCATTTGGGTATTTAGCGTGCTGGCTTATTTATTTTTATATAAATCTCTCTTCTTCTTTTTTTTTTTTGCAGTGATACCACTCCTTGGGAAGATATTTCCAGATCAATCCTCTTCGGTCTTTCCACGACCCCTCCAAAAATCAAAAAGGAAGTAAATCTTTTAAAATTTTTGCTGCGTGTGCACCGCTTGAATATTTTGGCTAGTTTTCCTTTTTTTTTTTTTCCTTCTTAAGTCGATGCCACAGTTGCTCGTTATTTTTCATTGGCTCAGCACCTGAACACTGCGGTGGCATTAAATCGTAAAAATCAACATGTATTCCTCCTCAGGAAAACCTCTTTTCTCTTGAAAAATGATGTTTCTTGTTGAAAAATTTAGAGTTAACTCGTGGAATTTTCTAAATTTATATTTTCAAGAAATGGAATCAAGTTGCTTTGGTCTCAAATTTATTTTTATATAGAGTTAATTGAATTAGAGTTGACTTGAATGAACCCTTTTTTCTTTTTTTTTCTTTTTTTTTTTGGACAGTTGAATGAACTCATTTAAATTCGTGAGTTTGTGACTTTACCTATTTTGAACCAAACTGATGTTGTTTGAGTTAAAACAAAAAAAAAGTTATTGCTTCCTGTCTTATTACAATACTTTTAATTTTTATTAAACTATTCTTCTATCTTAGTTCGTAACAATAATAAAGAAATCTTACAGGATCCATTGGAATATATAAATTTAGTTACAAATTTACAATTTTAGCATTTATTATCTTATCTTATCTTTATGTTATCTTTTTATCTTTATTTTATCTTTCGTAAACAATATTCTATATATATTTAGTTTTATCTTTATAATTTAATCAATTAACAATCAATAAAAATTCTTCATCTTTTCTTTTTCTTTTCTTATTCTTTTATAATTTTATTATGGTATTAGAGCTCCTTTTAAACTCTGCTAACATCCATAAATAAACCAATCAATTCAGATCCTAAAATCCCTTCAACCTCCCCTCACTATGAATAATCAACCTTCCAATTTAACTCAAAGCGATCTTCTTCGAATTACTGAGTTGTCTCCCTATTCTGTTCTAAGTTAAGGAGAAATGGCACAGCAGCAATTTTATCAAAGCCTCTTTTAGACCTCTTTATCAGCCCAACACTTTTTTTTCATGACACTTTCTTCCAATAAAAAAACTCATCCTTCAAACCAACTTGGGCTTTTATCAAGTCCAACTACTTATTATCTTTGTTCTTTCAGTATTTTTTCTATTGTTAACAATTTTTCAAATCGAGATTCATTCTTGAATACTTGGGGTCTTGGATCATTGATTCTGGTGCCACATATCACATTGCATCAAATTTGTCTTGATTCATTTCTTACACATAAATTTCTCCTATTATTGTTCATTTAACAAATGATTCTCAAATGGCATTGTTCAATTTTCACCATCTTTAGTTTCTTTATTTATCTCATTTTAACTTTAATATTATCTCCATCTCAAAAATTAAGTCAGTATTCAAATGTGGAGTTAATATTCAAATTGGCCCCTGAAATTTGACCCCGACTCAATTTAGCCCTCAAGGTTTCAATCGACTCTAATTGTACCCTGAAATTTTGCCTCGGACCTCAATTTAGCCCTTCCGGCGTTTTCCGTCACCGGAGAGCTGACATGGCAATTTTGGTAGACACCTGGCACCCTAGCAGTTAGATGACGTGGCAAAATGTTTGAAGGTTTCAATTTAACCCCTAAAAATTTCAAATAAAACCTAGAAGTTCCAATTTTCCCAAATCGAAGAGTGTCTCCAAGAGGTGAGAAGAATGTTGCGAAGCAGCAGCCAAAGCTCAGGTAGCTCTGGTATAGCTCGTTCGTATGGTGGCTGGGTGAAGAACACACATGGTGACAGAGGTGGGAAGGTTCCGCATTGGTGCGGTTGTGGGTTGCGTCCTATTCTTTGGTGGTCTGGGACGGATTCCAATCCAGAAAGACCATTCTATGGATGCTCTAACTATAATGTGAGTTGGTTGAATTATTGCAAGTTGATTGTGTGTCTTATTTCTCAAATGCTTGTTGATTTTGTAGTTGTTCTTCCTCTCAAATTTTTTTGGATTTTTTGTGTTGTAGACTACCGGTAAGAGATGGTGTGGCTTTTTTAAATGAGCAGATGTTGAAGAAGAAGAAGCCATAGTTGGCAGAAATGAAAGTTCAGTTAGTGAAGACCATTGGAAAATATCTTTGGGATGGAAAATTAGTGCAGTTGAAGCTGAAATTAGAATATTAAAAATGTGAAATATTATGTTGTTTGTGTTTGTTATTATTTTTGGAATTGTGATTGTAGCTTGTGGATTAGGTGGGATGAAATATATGTAACTGTATATCAGTTATGTGAATGAAGCATTGTTATGTATTTAATGAAAAAATAGAAATGAAATTTTATGTTCTCTTTGCTAATGATATATCCTGTAAAAATTCTTTAAAATTGAGATTATATATGAAGCTGCTATGAGTCTGTATATGAAGACAAGATCAGGTTGGGACTTGGATGATGCATTGGAAGGGCTTTCACTTGTGCTGTTGATGGGTGATTTGATATGGGATGGACTGGTTGGTGTATTATTCTTTGTCCTATATTAGCAATTTATGTGTTCTGCTACATTAGATGAAAATATGGAAACAAGCTCCTTTTTTAATGTGATAAGGATCCGTAGAAAACTATGCCATGATAAGGGAAGAAAGGAATATCTAGAACAAGACGAACATAATGAAAAAAAATTAGCATAAACTCTGTTAACGAAACAATAATCAAAAGTTAAATACACTGTAATGACTGGCCAAAATACAAAATCCTCAGTTCATGATTATCACTTAAACATTCATGGTGGTCATTGATGCATATAATGTTCAGCACAGAAAATATTTTATTTTTACAAGAAATTATCTAATCAACAATTAAATTAAAATGGGATATGAAGGAGTATAATTGTTATTTTAAAATGGAATATGAATAATCAAAGACTGCTCAAACGGATAAAGAATTGAACGATTCGATTGATCACAGCCACACACATGCAAAAAAATTAAACCCTAACATACAAAAATTCTATCATCATCAACAATCATAATCAACCACATTCTCCCAAAATTTCACTGATCAAGTAGGGTGAAAAAAAATGAAAAACAACACAACCAATATTTTGATAAAAATAGAGCATGATAGTTGAGAGCATCGATTTTGTTACTAACCTGTTTTTCAAAAGATGACTCCCAAGTAATTAATCTTCACAATGGGGCTAGAAAGAAGTAAGAAAAGCTTCAAAGCTCCATTACTGTGACATCCATGGTGCTTCTCTGACGGGAAGAAAAACGAGAGAAAGTGGAGGAAGAGAAAGGGTCAACTGAGTCTCACCTTTGGAGTGGTTAGTGTTTGGATTTTCATTTAACCCCTTCCTAAGGGATACGACGTCGTTTCTAACAATTTCGGCGCCAACAGTAAAACGGCATCGTTTTGAGACTGCCAGGTGTCATTTAAATTTGCCAGGTCAGCTCTCCGGTGACGGAAAACGCCGGAAGGACCAAATTGAGGCTCGAGGCAAAATTTCAGGGTACAATTAGAGTCAATTGAAATCTTGAGGGCTAAATTGAGTCGGAGGTCAAATTTCGGGGCCAATTTGAGTATTAACTCCTCAAATGTGTACTCACTTTTTTATCTTCTTCTTGCACTTTACATACCAATAATTTGGGGACGATTGATTTGGGCATAATAAGAGAGGGATTATATCTCATTGAACCCAATTTCAGTAAAAATTTATCCACTATACATTCCATAAATTCCATCCAATCCCCACTCATTACACCTTCAAATATATGACATTTTCGTTTATGACACCTTTCTGGACGAAGGCTTAATCATTTACATAAACATTTTCCTTTTATCTCTATGCATCATGATGAGACTTGTGATGTTCGTCATCTTTTTAAGCAAAAGAAAATTTGATTTTCTCAATGTTTTAATAAAGTCAATGCAAGTTTTGATTTATTATTTTGATATTTGGTGTCCGTTTCAACAAAAGTCTATTAATAATCATAAATATTTTTTTATTATTGTTGATGATTTTAGTCGCTTTACATGAATTATTTTAATTATGTAAAAAAATTTATTACTTTAGTTGAAATACAATTCAACTCTAAAGTCAAAGCTATTCATTCTGATAATGGACCAGAATTCATTTTATATGATTTTTATGCTTCAAAAGACACTATTCATCAATGTAGTTGTGTTGAAACTCCTCAACAAAATAGAAGGGTAGAATATAAATATCAACATATTTTGAATATAGCTCGTGCTCTTATGTTTCAATCTAATTTACCATCATCTTTTTTGTCTTATGTTATTAAACATGCTGTTTATTTACTTAACAGAGTTCCATCATCTACAATTAATTTTAAAACATCATTTGAGATTTTATTTAATCATCTACCAAATTATCATGGCCTTAAAATTTTTTTTATGCTTATGTTTTGTTTCTACTCTAATGGCAAACAGATCAAAATTTGATCCAAGAGTCAAAAGGCTGTGTTTATTAGTTTTCAACATGGTTTTAAAAGATATATTGTTTATATTTTAGAATATAAAAGAACTGAGATTTCTAGAAATGTGATTTTTTATGAAACGATCTTATCCTTAGTCACAAAAATATCCAATTCCATACATACACTTAACCCAACATTGCAAAACATGTCTTTTCAAAAACAATATTCAGTTAGTCTTCCGGTTAGACCCTCACCCTTATCCATTGACCAACTTCTATCCAATTCTTCCTTTTCTCCAACAACTCCTCTTTCTTTCTCACTGCCGTGTCCTACCCAAATTGAACCCTAAACCCCCGAATCTATTTCAAGCCATACAACCTTCCCACTTTCCGCAATAGGCACTTACCCACCATCACCTCTTCATCCCACGTCACCTTTCTCGTCATTTGAGTAACCCCGTCCTCATCATTCCGATCGACCTCACCGACCTTCAGCATATCTCTCCGATTACTTGTGTAATTTTTCTCTCACATCCACAAATTTCTCTCCCTCAATGTGTCGTTATCCTCTATCTTCAATTATGTCTTTTTCTTCTCTTTCATCTTCTCATCATAAGTTTCTTTATCTCTACATTTTGATGTTGAGGAAAAATCTTTTAGAGACGCCAATCAACACTCTAATAGGCGTAGTGTCATGAAAGATGAGCTAGATGCTCTTGAGTTGAACAAAATTTGGCGTCTTGTTGATTGCTCGGTAGGCGTTAAGCCGGTTGGCTGTAAATGGGCCTATCGCATTAAACGCAAGTCTGATGGTTCAGTTGATCGATATAAAGCACGCCTTGTGGCTAAAGGATTAACTGAAATTGAAGGTATTGATTTCTTGAAAACCTTCTCCCCCTGTTATCAAGCCTGCCACCGTCAGATTAGTTTTGGCATTGGCTTCTATGAAATATTGGTCCATACATCAGTTGAATGTCAATAATATGCTTTTTTACATGAGAATCTTTTTGAGGATGTTTATATGACTCTGCCACCCGAGTTTACAACTTCTCGACCAATGCTACAAGCTGTTGAAATCACTATATGGTTTACGACAATCTAGTTGTATGTGGTATGACAAACTTTCTCATTTTTTGCTATCTCATGGATATCAGCAGACCTTATCTGATTATAGTCTATTTGTTAAATTTACTGGTACTCAAATTTCTATCTTTCTAGTCTATGTTGACGACATTATTTTCACTGATAATTTCATTTCTAAACTTGCTGTCATTAAGTCTATTTTGCACCAACACTTCCGAATTAAAGACTTGGGTCCATTAAAATATTTTTTTGGTATTGAAGTTGCTCAATCAACGAAGAAAATTTGCTTATCTAAGAGAAAATATTGTCTTGATCTTTTAGATAATTCTGGTTTATTAGGTGTTAAACATGCCTCTGTTCCAATAGATAGTACCACAAGAGTATATCAAGACAAAAGTCCCCTGCTATCTGACCTTTTGTATATCGTCGTTTGGTTGGGCGTCTTATCTATTTCACCACTACTCGACAGACATCACGTATGCCACTCAATAATTAAGTCAATTTATGGCATCTCCTACTGAATCTCATCTCTAAGCTGCCAAGCAAGTGTTATGATATCTGAAAACTAGTCCCGACAAAGGATTTTTTTTCAAGAGAATCAGAAATTCAGCTTCTCTCCTCCAGTGACTCAGATTGGGGTGGATGTCTTGACACTTGGCGATTTTTAACATGCTATTATTTCTTTTTAGGCAGTTCTTTAGTCTCTTGGAAGACCAAGAAATAAACCACCGTTGTCCGCTCATCCACTGAAGCAGAATATCGTGCACTTGCCAACACAACTTGTGAACTTCAATGGATATTAAATGTGTTAAAATTTTTACGCATCTCTCCTATCCGCCCACCAGTTTTATATTGTGATGATCAGAGTGCTCTTCATATTGCTTCTAACCCGGTTTTTCATGATCGGACCAAACATTTAGAGGTTGACTGTCACTTGGTTCGACAAAAAGCTCAAGTTGAAGTGATGAAACTTCTCCCCATTCCCTCTTCTGGCAGCAAGCTGACATCTTCACCAAGCCTTTGTCTTCTCAATCCTTCCATCTTAATCTCAATAAGTTTAGTGTTCTTGACATCTTTTATCGTCCAATTTGCGGAGGCGTATTAAACCATTCTTTCACCTTATCTCATGACAACAATAAAGAAGTCCCACGACCCACAAATTCAACCCAACAGAATACATAAATTCAGTTATAATTTTTTAACCTTTATTATCTTATCTTATCTTTTTGTTATCTTCTTATCTTATGTTTATTTTTATCTTTTATAAACAATGCTATATATACTTAGTTTTACCTTCATCATTCAATTAATCAATAATCAATAAAATTTTTTATTTTTATTTTTTTTTCTTATTCTTTCACAATTTTATTAATTTTTATTTTCTTCATGCTTCTCGACCAACTTCTTCCTCCATCCATCCTTCTTCATCGCTCACTTATTTTGGTTTTATTTCGCTTTTTTTATTTTTGCTATGGTTGCATGTGCTTACGAGCTTTTACTCCTAATTTAAATTTCTAACTTCTAACTCATATTTTTGCTCTGTGTCTGTATCTTTACTCTTGATTCAAGTCTTATTTTTGTTTTGTGTTTGTATTTTGTTTCATACTTATTACATAATTATAAAAGATATGGATATACTTATTATAATTTGAATTATTATTTTAGTTTATTATATTTTATGTGATGAAATTATTAATTTATATTATTTTAATTTATTATGTGTTATGTATTTGTTTTATCGATTTTTAGTAAATTGAAAGTGATTCGATATTTTAATGATTTAGAAGTGAAGCTTATTCTTTTATGAGTATCAGTTTTCTAAAGTATATTAAAGGACATTTATTGAACAAAATAAAAGAAAATATGAAAGATAAATAAAATAAATTTCAAAAATAAATTGACAAAATTTAAAATAAAGTGCATTGAATTTAAATGAAATAGTAGAATGCCTTCGATTAAATCAAAAAATTTTTGAAATTGAAAATAAAGTTTCAAAACTTAAAATTAAACAAGAAAAAAAAATAACTATTGCTTGAAAGATAAATTTGTATGAAAAATAAAAATTAAAAAAATGTAAATAGAAAATAAAAATATGGAAGAAATCCTACAGAAAAATATATTTGAGTGTTTTTTTGAAGCAAAATTTCAAACACTTTTTTATTGATCTTTTGTCTATTTATAAAAATCTTTGACCAATCAAATTTAAGAGTAACTCCCGTGTATGTTGGTCTTCGAATAACTGTTTCGGTTCTTTTGCACAACGTGAGAAACTGTTAAAATAAACTTCAAATAACCAATTTGTTTCTCGACTGAGCACATCAACTATCTCCTCGACTTAATCCATTGACTGGCTCCTTCTCATTCCTTGACAAATCTTACTTGATACAGCCTCTATTCCTTGAAATAAAATTCTATTAGGTAGCGTTTGTTTTGAGGTACTGAGACAGAGACTGAGACTCAGTATCGTGTTTGTTAGTTCAGAGACTGGTACTAAAATTTCTGTCTCTGTCTCTAAAATTTCAGTATTTCAGTACCTCCAAAAAGTAGGGACATAGAGGACTGGAATTTTAGAGATAGAGACTGAAACTTTAATAACATTTTATACCTAAAATACTTTCATTTCAATTAATTAATTCCAATTTTACCCTTTGTGCAAATTAAATTAGAGTTTCATTCTTGTTTTAATTCATGTCTCCCATTTTGCACCAAACAGAATACTGAGATTTATTTCAATCCCTGTCTCTTAGTCTCTGTCTCTCAGTCTCAGTCTTTCCGTCTCTGTCTCTCCACCAAACGCTACCTTATATTTCGAGTATGAAATTTCTTGAAATCAGATATTTTCGATTAACAGTATTAATTCTAAATTATTATATGTTAGGATAAGTTTATACTAATTTACGAATTCAGTCAATGAATCGAGTTTCACAAGTTGTTATATTTGCAGATAAGACTGGAAATGATTCAAGCTAACTCATGAGCCAGTTTGAATTCGACTCGTTAGTAGCTCAACAAGCTGAACTCGTAAGATAGTGAACAGAGTTTTTTTTTTTTTTTTGAACAGAGTTTGAACATGGAATTGAGCCCATAAATTAAATGAGTTGAGTTTGGATAAGCTAAACTCATTAGCTCATAAGCTAGTTCGATTATATATAATATAAAAATTATAGATTAAATGCATATAGAATATGCATATTAATAATTTAATATACATATTATATATAAAAAAATAATAATATATAATTTTATATATATTAATATTTTTATTTATTTAAAATTTTATAGTTTTTTTTTATATAATTTTGATATAAAATATAAATAAACAATTTATAATTGATAGTTAGATAATATATAAATTTTTAAAATATTTTTAATATATATATATAAATTATAATTTATTGATATAAAATTATATATTATGTTTCTATTATTTAAACCCATTTATAAATAATAAATTTGATTGTTAATTATGAGCCAAATTTAATTTTCATGAATCAATTTTAAATTTGAGTTAGTTCAACTCAACTCAGAACACTTCAAATTTAACTGACAAATACAAATACAACTTTGGTTGTAACTCAAAACCATTCAGAAGTTACCTCTGGATCAGTTTTGTTACGGTGGGTAACCAGAGATTGGTGGGCCGGATGGCGTTGGTTGGCCCAAACGTGTGAGGGAGGTGACTATCGAGTGAACCTGAAACTCGGTGTTCCTCCGTCCGACTTGTACGTGTGAAAGAATGGGGTGGTACCTGCAAAGACACTCCGATGCCTAAGTTAGCAAGAGTGTGAGCAAGTTTAGAATGTATTGGACTTAGTGATACCTGAGGGAAGTCAGGGTATTTATAGTGGTGAACCAATAACCACCGCTGAAGTAGTGCCACCTTTTTAGGCGGATAACCGTTCCCATATCTTAGGGAGGTTAAGATATGGCTCTATGAAGTGGTTAGAGAGTTTCTAGGGGCAGTTACTCATTCGAATGAGTGTTATCTGCCAGCTAACCCTCGTATCCGACTTCTTTGGAGCAGGTCGTGTTTAGCACCGACTTCTGGGACGAAGGCTGGTACGGGAGGAGGGCCAACCCTTTGGGTTGGGCTTCTTTGCTTAGATCTTGGGCCCTATTTATTGGGCCAGGGTATGAACAGTGCCCCTACTCGAGCCCAATTTCTTTTTAAGAGTTGGGTTCGAGTATTCAACTCGGGGTTTTGGCCGATTTGCAGGAGGACCGACGTGATGGTTTAGGAACCGACGTGATCTTTCTTGACCTTTCGGTTCTGACAGTTACGTCTAATCAAGCGTCGTGTCCGTTAGGGGTGTGTGTAGAGATTTAATGGCCTTGGTAACGGTGCATCTTTATTAATGACTGCCCCCATTTTACCAGTATGCCCCTAACGTTTTTATAAATACTTTCCCTCTCTTTCGTTGTTTCGTTTCTGCAATCTTTCAAATTTCCCTTGCATTTGTTCGTGCTGTATTGTTGCGTTTCGAAGGTTCTTACTTCCTCCTGTCTTGATTTCAGACTCAAAGGTTAGTTTTTTCCCTTCTGTGACATGTTTTCTATTTGCGTGCCTTTATCTTGTAGGTAGATTTGGTTTGTAGGCTTTAGTTCCGTGCCCCTTCCCTTAGAGACCGTGTGTTGATTTTTCTTTTCTTTTGTAGGTTTCTTGTCACCCCCTTTTTTAAGAAAAGAAAATGGCTTCCGTAGATGCTCTCTCCCAGTGGGTAGACGTTACGGTTCTAGGGGAGGAGCCCTCCGTTGACACTGAATTTATCACCCACCTTCGTACTCACTATAGAATTTGTACTTCTGAAGAAGATGAGCCCAAGTACGAGTTGGTAGTCCCGGGTCCAGAAGACCGGGTTTGTTTCGGGAGGGCTGACGAGACGGCCCCTCATTTCTTTTTTATGTATGAGAGTATGGTCACTCGTTTGGGCGTTTTCCTCCCTTTTTCAGAGTTTGAAATGTCTGTATTGCGTCATTGCCGAGTGGCTCCCACCCAGCTTCACCCCAACTCTTGGGGTTTTCTAAAAATTTATCAATTTATCAGCCAGGCTCTAGAGTTTCCGACTTCTCTAAGGATTTTCTTTTACCTTTTCCATATGACCAAACCCTTCAGTGGGCTAAATAATAAGCAACAGTGGGTGTCCTTTCGAGCCATTCAAGGTCGGAGGCTTTTTACCCTTTTTGACGAGTCCTTTCACGACTTCAAGAACTATTTTTTCAAAGTGCAAGCTGTAGAGGGTCACCACCCCTTTTTCCTGGATGAGCATTCCTCTCCCCGATTTCCTTTATATTGGCTGGAGGCCTCCCCCTGCGAGAAATATGGTCTAGATGACCTAAATGAGGTCGAGGTAGCCATTGTGGGGTTCCTCCGAGAAGTGTGGGGGAGGGCCCCATACTTGGATACTAAAAAATTTCTCCAGGGGTCGCCGGCCTTTGTCCAGCCACAATTAGGTAGCTTTTTGCACTTCTTGCTTATTTCCGACTTGCGATTTCTTTTTCCGACTTTATCTGATTTTAGCTATCATTTTGTTTTTGTAGAGATGGCAAAGAAAAATGCTCAAGAGTCTTACCAGAGGGTTCAGGAAGCCAAGGCAAAGTCTCGAGCCAGGTCTGGAGGTGTTAGAATGGTTGTCTCTCCCCCTCCTCCTCCTCGGAACGTCGGGACTTCCTCTCAACCTATTGTAATTTCTTCCTCTGCTTCTTCTCTGCCGCCCCCTCCCGTCCGACCTACTCCTGAACCAGAGCCAAAGAAGCGCAAGACCTTAGAGTCTGGCGCTACTGGTGAGGCGGACGCTCTTGCGTTCGTCCGAAAGAACATCTATCCTCATGCTCGTATGAGTATGGATGATGTCTCTGTTCGGCACTACCTCACTACTGTGGTTGAGGAGAGTCTCAAGACGGCGGGGGTTTGTGGCAAACTCTTGGATATATTTGAGAAGACTCCCATCAGCTCTTTAGGGACGACCTCGAGGGTCGAGGAGCTGGAGGGTAGGCTTCGTATATATCAGGAGCATGAGAAGGAGTTGGAGGGGAAAGTCGCCAAACTGACGGAGGAGAGGGACAGCCTCAGAGAGAAGGGGAAGAAGTTGCAAGCCCAGTGCAACATGGAGATGGATTTGAGGAAAGCAGCGCAAGCCAGCTACAACAGTTTGTTTGCTGATCTTGTGTCTGTAAAGAATGACTTGCTGAACGCTCGGAAGGCCTATACCGAGTTGGAGGACTCTATTGCGGATGGTGCTGACGAGGCTTGGAGGATTTTCAAGGAACAGGTCGGAGTTATTGCTCCTGACTTGGACCTTTCTCCTTTGGACCCTGATAAGATTGTAGTTGATGGTGCCATCGTGGATCCTCCTGTCCCCGTGGTGGAGTCTGAGTCTGATTTAAAGACTCGGGGTCAGAGGATCATAGAGTCCCCTCCTCGTTCCAAGGATGCTCCGAGTTCCTCTACCGCTCCTCTGACTTCCTCTTCGACTCCTGCTTCTGGTGTTCCCCCTGACTCTGCTGGTGGTGATCCTCTTGAGAAGTGATTTTGGCTATTGGGGCCCGGCCTGTGGGCCCCTCTTTTTTAAACTCTTTATTTATTTTGGTAGCGTTTGAACAATTTTTTGGCCTTTTAGGGCCGTAAACAAAACACTTTATGATACCCCTTTTTTATAAGGGTTATTGTAAGTTAAAAAAATAAGTACCCCTTTTTTTTGGATAAAGGTTTTGAGTTACCTTATGTGCGCATGCTTTTTCTGTTCGTGGTTCTTTTGACTCCTTGATCTTTTCTAGGAAAAAAAACCTTTTCTTTGGGGCTTGCCTGCTTTTCTGAATTTTCTTAAGGCAGCCTTGCTATTCTTTCATAGTTTTTCCTTATCTCTTTTTGTTATTCCTAGTACTCAATTTTGTTTTATTGAGTTTTTCGTCACTTAGGCTACTTTTGCGATTCATTTTAGCTTTACTCGGCTTCGTTTTCCGACCTATGAGTTGGATTGCTTCCGAGTTTATCATGATCGACTTCTATAGCCTCTTTACGCCGACTTGTACCTCGTCGTTTTATCCTGACGACCATCTAGGTCGGTTCATGGGATTTTCACGTTTTGTCGAGCTTAAATCGGCGCGTTTCGTAGAAGGAAAAATAAAAAAAGGGAATTTAAAAGAGATATTTAAAATGAAAAAGATCTTTACTAATTGAGGAGGTACCTTATTGCTACTAAGGGCTTTTGATAATTTATTTCCCTTAGCCCCTACTATGATGCCTCGTTAAAAACCCTTCTCCAGAAAAAACCCTTTGATTCTGGGAAAAAATCATGAAGCTGGGAAAAGAGTACATCAGGGAGTAGAGTTCGCTTCTTAGCTGTAGTACCTTTTCATATTACAAGCATGCCATGACCTTGGTAACTCGGTGCCGCCTAAGTCGGTCACCTTATAATAGCCCTTTCCTAAGACCTCCTCGATCTTGTATGGTCCTTTCCAATTAGCAGCGAGCTTTCCCTCCCCAGATTTGTTGACTCCAATGTCGTTTCTGATTAAGACTAAGTCGTCAGGGGTGAAATTCCTTCGAATGACTTTTTTGTTGTATCTTGTAGTCATCCTTTGTTTTAGCGCTGCTTCTCTTATTTGAGCTTCTTCTCGGACTTCAGGGAGCAGGTCGAGCTCTTCTTTGTGCCCCTGTATATTCCTGATCTCGTCGTGGAAAATCACTCTTGGGCTTCGCTCATTGATCTCTATTGGGATCATTGCTTCTACGCCATAGACTAGTCGGAAGGGCGTTTCTCCAGTGGCGGATTGGGGTGTTGTTCTGTAAGCCCATAGTACTTGTTGGAGCTCTTCAGCCCAAGCTCCTTTTGCATCTTGTAATCTTTTCTTCAGTCCTGCCAGTATGACTTTGTTGGCCGCTTCGGCTTGCCCGTTGGCTTGTGGGTGTTCCACCGAGGTGAACTGGTGTTTTATTTTCATACTGGCTACCAGGCTTCTAAAGGTGGAGTCAGTGAACTGGGTCCCATTATCTGTAGTGATGGAGTAAGGTATCCCATACCTTGTGATGATATTTTTGTAGAGGAACCTTCGACTTCTTTGTGCAGTGATGGTGGCCAGTGGTTCTGCTTCTATCCACTTTGTGAAGTAATCTATTCCCACTATTAGGTATTTAACTTGTCCTGGCGCCTGGGGAAAAGGACCTAACAGATCCATTCCCCATTTTGCAAAGGGCCATGGAGAAGTGATACTAATGAGCTCTTCTGGGGGAGCCACGTGGAAATTTGCATGCATTTGACATGGCTGGCACTTTTTCACAAATTCTGTGGCATCTTTCTGCAAGGTTGACCAGTAGAATCCTGCTCGGATCACTTTCCTGGCCAATGACCTGGCTCCGAGATGATTCCCGCAGATTCCACTGTGTACCTCCTCCAACACCTCGGTGGTTTTTGAGGTCGGCACACACTTTAGCAATGGTGTTGATATCCCCCTTCTATAGAGAACATTTTTCACCAAGGTATAGTGTTGTGCTTCCCTTCGGATTTTTTGGGCTTCTTTTTCCTCCTTAGGGAGGATGTCGAATTTTAGGTATTCGACTAAGGGGTTCATCCATCCGAGGTTCAATCCGACCACTTCAAGGACTTCTAGTGTGTCTTCCATTTTTACCACTGAAGGTTCCTGGAGAGTCTCTTGAATCAGGCTTTTGTTATTTCCTCCTGGCTTGGTGCTTGCTAGCTTGGATAGGGCGTCTGCTCTGCTGTTTAGATCCCGAGTTATGTGCTTCACCTCGGTTTCTGCAAAGCGCCCCAAGAGTTCCGAGGCTTTCTCCAAGTACCTTTTCATAGTTGGGTCTTTTGCCTGGTACTCCCCACTTATTTGAGAGGTCACCACTTGGGAGTCGCTGTATACCATCACTTTCGTAGCACCGACTTCTTCAGCCAGCTTCAATCCTGCGATCAAGGCTTCGTATTCTGCCTGATTATTTGAAGCTGGGAATTCGAACTTGAGGGAAACTTCTATCTGGGTTCCCCTTTCATCTACCAATATTATGCCTGCGCCGCTTCCTGTTTTATTGGAGGATCCATCCACATAGAGTTCCCAAGTAGTCGGTTTGTCCTCTTGATCCCCTGCATATTCGGCAACGAAGTCGGCGAGGCACTGGGCTTTAATCGCCGTCCGAGTTTCATACTTTAAGTCGAACTCGGAGAGCTCTATTGCCCATTGTACCATTCTTCCTGCAATATCCGTTTTTTGGAGAATTTGCTTCATGGGTTGATTCGTGCGGACTCTTATTGTGTGAGCCTGAAAGTAAGGCCGTAGCCTTCGAGAGGCTATTACTAAGGAGTAGGCGAACTTTTCTAATTTGTGGTACCTTAGCTCAGGGCCCTGTAGAACTTTACTGATGAAGTAGATTGGGTGTTGCCTGACCTCCTCTTCTCTTATCAAGGCTGCTGAGACAGCCCTGTCTGCCACGGAGAGGTATATGATGAGGTCTTTTCCGGGTATAGGTCGGGTCAAGATAGGAGGCTGGCTCAAAAACTTTTTGAACTCCTGGAACGCCTCCTCGCATTCGGGAGTCCACTCAAACTGGTGCCCCTTTCTCAGTAGGGAGAACAGCGGAAGGGATCTTAGTGCTGATCCTGCCAAAAATCTGGAGAGAGCTGCTAGTCGGCCATTCAGCTGTTGGACCTCTCTCAAACAAGTCGGGCTTTTCATCTCTAGGATAGCTCTACACTTGTCGGGATTGGCTTCAATCCCTCTTTGTGTTAGCATGAATCCTAGAAATTTTCCTGCCTCCACTGCGAAGGCGCACTTTGCAGGATTTAGTCTCATCCCGTGCAACCTTATGGTGTCGAAGACTTGTGAGAGGTCAGACAAGAGGTCGACTTCCTTCTTGGTCTTTACCAACATATCGTCGACGTATACTTCCATTAAGTTTCCTAAGTGAGGGGAAAACACCTTGTTCATCAGCCTCTGATATGTGGCCCCTGCATTTTTCAATCCAAATGGCATGACCACGTAGCAAAAGTTAGCTCTGGGCGTGATGAATGATGTTTTTTCCTGGTCTGGTTCGTACATCGGGATTTGGTTATATCCCGAGTAGGCGTCCATAAACGACAAGTATTGATAACCCGAGCTAGAGTCTACTAGGGCATCAATGCTTGGTAGTGGATAAGGGTCCTTGGGACATGCCTTATTTAAGTCGGTGTAGTCGACGCACATTCTCCATTTGCCATTTTGTTTTTTGACTAGCACTACATTGGCTAGCCATGTTGGGTATTTGACTTCTTTGATGAAGCCGGCTTCTAGGAGCGCCTGCACTTGTTCTTCTACTACTAGGGCTCGTTCTGGGCCGAGCTTGCGTCTTCTCTGTTGCACAGGTCGGGACCCTGAGTAGACCGAGAGCTTGTGAGACATGAGCTTGGGGTCTATCCCAGGCATGTCGGAGGCCTTCCAGGCGAAGAGATCGGAGTTATCTTTTAGGAGCTTAGTCAATCCTTGTCTTAAGGTTTCCCTTAGGTTGGCTCCTATGTGAGTATTTTTTCCTTCCTCTTTGCCGACCTGAATCTCCTCGGTTTTTCCCCCGGGCTGGGGTCGCAACTCTTCTTTAATCCTTGCTCCACCGAGCTCTATTGTGTGAACCTCTTTGCCTTTTCCTCTCAGGTTTAGGCTTTCGTTGTAGCATTTTCTTGCTAGCTTCTGATCTCCCTTCACCGTTGCTATCCCTGCTGGGGTCGGGAATTTCATGCAAAGGTGGGGTGTCGATACCACCGCTCCGAGTCGATTAAGGGTAGCTCTGCCGATTAGAGCATTATAGGCCGACCCCACGTCGATGACTATGAAGTCTATACTCAGAGTCTTTGATTTCTCCCCCTTTCCAAAGGTGGTGTGGAGGGGCAAAAATCCTAGTGGTTTTATTGGCGTGTCACCTAGTCCGTACAAGGTGTCGGGGTAGGCTCTCAACTCTTTCTCCTCTAAACCTAGCTTGTCGAAGGCGGGCTTGAATAGGATGTCCGCCGAGCTTCCTTGGTCTACTAGTGTTCTGTGTAGATGGGCATTTGCCAGGATCATGGTGATTACCACTGGGTCGTCGTGCCCAGGGATTATTCCTCGCCCATCTTCCTTTGTGAATGAAATGGTGGGGAGGTCGGAGGACCCCTCTTCAATCTGGTACACTCTCTTGAGGTGTCTCTTACGAGAGGATTTCGTGAGTCCCCCTCCTGCAAACCCTCCTGAGATCATATGGATATGTCTTTCCGGAGTTTGCGGTGGTGGGTCTCTTTTGTCCATATCATCTCGCTTTCTTTTTCCATGACTGTCCGACCTTTCTATGAGATATCTGTCAAGCCGACCTTCTCTGGCCAGTTTTTCTATCACATTTTTAAGGTCGTAACAGTCGTTTGTAGAGTGCCCATATATCTTATGGTACTCACAGTAATCCCCGCGACTTCCCCCTTTTTTATTCTTAATAGGTCTGGGGGGAGGCAGCTTTTCGGTGTTACAAATTTCTCTGTATACATCCACTACAGGGACTTTCAATGGAGTATAAGAGTGATATTTTCTTGGCCTATCAAGGCCGAGCTCTTCCTTCTTCTTCGCTTCCCTCTCCCTCTCTTTCGTTGAGGGAGGGTGCCCGAGTCGCAAACTTGGGTCTCTTAGCCTAGCGTTTTCTTCCATATTGATGTATTTTTCGGCTCTTTCCTGTACATCATTTAAAGAGGCGGGGTGTCTTTTTGATATGGACTGTGAGAAGGGACCTTCTCTAAGACCATTGACTAGCCCCATGATGACTGCTTCGGTGGGCAGGTCTTGAATCTCCAAACATGCTTTGTTGAACCTTTCCATATAGGCCCGTAAGGACTCTCCGACCTCCTGTTTTATTCCCAGGAGACTTGGTGCATGCTTTACTTTATCCTTCTGGATGGAGAACCTCATCAAGAACTTTCTTGAGAGGTCTTCAAAACTGGTAATTGACCTCGGAGGGAGGCTGTCGAACCACTTCATCGCTGCTTTTGACAAGGTTGTCGGAAAAGCTTTACATCGCGTAGCGTCAGAAGCGTCGGTCAGATACATCCGACTTTTAAAGTTGCTCAGATGATGCTTTGGATCGGTGGTTCCATCGTAGAGGTCCATATCGGGGATTCTAAAGTTTCTCGGAACTTTTGCCCTCATTATGTCCTCGCTAAACGGATCTTTCTCTCCTAAGGGAGAATCTTCTCTATCGCCGTGGGAATTCCGACTTTTGAGGGAGGATTCTAATTTTAAGAGTTTTCTTTCTAACTCTTTTCGTCGCTCCATCTCCTCTTTTAGGTTCTTTTCAGCTTCCCTTTGTCGTTCCCGCTCCTGTTCTAGCTGCTCGAGGCGGCTATGGATTAATCCCATAAGCTCACTAGTGTGGGAGGGTCCTTCTTTTTCTGATTCGCGCCCCTCCGAGGAGTTCACCTTCGGATTTTTGATTCCGGAGGTGCCTTCCCTATGTTGATCATTAGCTTCCTGGTGGAGGTTCTGATCTGCTTCATTGTTTCCGGTGTTCAAATTCTCTTGATCAGAATCTGTCTCCACATGACCTTCTTCAGGGGATCTTTCCGCCATCACTGGTTGATCTCTCGGGTCCCCGGCAACGGTGCCAATGTTACGGTGGGTAACCAGAGATTGGTGGGCCGGATGGCGTTGGTTGGCCCAAACGTGTGAGGGAGGTGACTATCGAGTGAACCTGAAACTCGGTGTTCCTCCGTCCGACTTGTACGTGTGAAAGAATGGGGGTGGTACCTGCAAAGACACTCCGATGCCTAAGTTAGCAAGAGTGTGAGCAAGTTTAGAATGTATTGGACTTAGTGATACCTGAGGGAAGTCAGGGTATTTATAGTGGTGAACCAATAACCACCGCTGAAGTAGTGCCACCTTTTTAGGCGGATAACCGTTCCCATATCTTAGGGAGGTTAAGATATGGCTCTATGAAGTGGTTAGAGAGTTTCTAGGGGCAGTTACTTATTCGAATGAGTGTTATCTGCCAGCTAACCCTCGTATCCGACTTCTTTGGAGCAGGTCGTGTTTAGCACCGACTTCTGGGACGAAGGCTGGTACGGGAGGAGGGCCAACCCTTTGGGTTGGGCTTCTTTGCTTAGATCTTGGGCCCTATTTATTGGGCCAGGGTATGAACAAGTTTATTATTGATTCTTCATCAAGAGAGTTACATACCTAGCACGCAATTTATTTAATAACAGCTAAGAAGATATGTTTTCTTAAATTCTACTGTATATGGTGTACTCTAGGGAAGATCAGGTCAAAGTCAAACTAAATAAAAGGAAGTCAAGAAATTTAATGCAGGACTTATATCCAAGTAGCCGGGGGTGTTTCTACTTTCTTTCAATAATTTTTTTATTACAAGAATTGGTCATTTATTTTGTTATTTAACTTTTTCATAAATTATACACCAAAAAACTACTATTTTTAACTTTTGACTTATAAAAAGTTACATTAATGTGTTTGGTACAATATTTTAGATACACTTTTAACTTTTTAAAAAGTTATTTAAGAGCTTTTGAAAAAGTTATAAAATGTGATTTCTCCTATTTTCAAAAGCTATTTTATTACTCTTATTTAATGCACAACTTTAAAACAAGGACTTTTATAATAATTATCCAAACTCAAAATAACTTATTTAAAAGTTATTATTAATAAAAGTCCTTATATTTTAAACTCATTTTTCAAAAGAACTTATTTAAAAAGTTTATCTTCTCTAGTAAAGATTCAATTTAATCAGTATACATTATGAAAATGTTGATGATAAAAAGAAAAAAAAAGAAAACGCATGTATGCGGTCATCGCTTCTTTTCTGTGGTTTTTTAGCTCAAAAATTTTGATTAAAGAACACAAAACTCTATTGGCATAATATATAAATTTTGATATATAGTATATAAATTTTTATATATAGTACACAATTTTTTATATATAATATATAAATTTAAATTTTTATTATAAATATATTTTATTAATTAAATGAGTTAATTCTAATCTTTAAAAAAAAGTTTACTATTGTGTATTAAATTTTTTTATATTATATATATTTTATTAATTGTATATCAATATTTTAAATTTATAATCCTTTAAAAATTTTTATATTGCACTAGCCACTATGAATGAATCCAAAAAAAAACCAAATAGTGACCTTAGCCGGCCAAAATTTTGATATATATATATATATATATATATATATATATATATATATATATATATATAAAATAAAAAATATTTAATAATTTTATATGTAATTATTTTTAATAATGTAATGGATTTAAGTTTCAATTATTTCTTTCATTAATATTTTTACTTAACCAATTTTGTATCATAAATTTTATACCTTTTTAAATTAATTTCTATATCGGTACTTATCTCTATGAATATTTTTATAATGATTTATAAAATTTTTTTTTAATAATCATATGGTCTATTTTAGATATTTTTTTCTTGTAAAAAATACTATTTTTTTTTAATTTTTATTATTGAAAAGAAAATTTTTTTCCTGGCTTTTTCATAATAATTTATTTTGATTATAATTTTATTTTGAGAGTTGTATTTTGCATTCTATAAGAATACCAGTATTTTGAAATAATTAATAATGTATAATTTATTTTTAAGTTTGTGAAACTTTTAAAAGAACTAATCTTAATTAAAAAGATATATAATAACTTCTTAATTAAATATACTATAAAAATATTGGTATCTTGTAATTTTATAGAGTATTATTGATATTGTTAGGTTTCTTTTATGTAATTTTCATATAAAAAATAAAATTACTGAATTTTTTTATATATATTGATAAAACTTTTAAAAAGGAGCAATTCAGTAATTATATAACATGCATAAATTACTTTTATGTAAAAAAAAAATAACAAAAAAAATTGAAAATTTTGTGTAAAATTCAACCCCCATATATCAATTTTTTTATTGGTTGGATTAATATTTCAAGCATATGATCATTTCAAAAGATTGTGTTGAACATTAAAATTTTTGTGTTGCAAAATATGTTGTACTGTAATTTAAAATTTTTTATTATAATTTTTTAAATTTATATAAAAGAAAATGATGACAAATGAAAAAAAAAATAAAAATAAAAAATAAAAAAAACACACACAAAAAAAGGTGAAGAAGGAGGAAGTGAAAGTTATTGAAAAAAAAAAAGAGATTGAGGAGGAAGACCATGATAACAACAACATTGTTTAAGAAGGATGTGTAAAAGAAGAAGATCGTGTTCAACAAAATTTTTATTGGATGTTTCCAAAATAATAAAGTACTTAGCACATTTCAACAAAAATCAAAAGTATAATAGTTTTTTAAGAAAAATGATCATTGCACTTTTTTTCGATATACTTGTTTGATGCATTTTTATGATATGAAAGACCATTTTTTCTCTTTAATTAATTATTTTTAATATTAAAAATAAAAAAATCTTAAAAAATGCATATATCAATTTTTTATTAGATTAGATTCACATTTTAAAACAATGTAAAAAAATCCATCTGTGCATGTTTTATTTTAGTACTAAAGCACGTACATGGCATAAAAATACTAGGAGATAAATATGATGTATTGTAAGTCGTTATTTTAGAAATTTACAAAATATCAAAAATTATAATTAAATTTATGAAAAAAAAAGTGTATTATACATTTTTATTTTATCTCTTCTCTATACATAAATTATTAATTTTTTCTGATTGGAGAGTTAAAAGTTAAAACCAAATAATTCTGAATTTTTGTTGTGTACTGTAGGAATTATTGATTCCTCCTTGTCAAGGTCAAAAAGTTTTGGAAAACCACAAATTCAGCTTCATAGTAAAGTGAGAACAGAAGATAAATAAGATAGAATAGAATCATTTAACGAATAAGAAAGTTAAGATTCACGTTTTTCTCAAACACACAAACTACAAAATCAAATTAAAACCACTGATCAAAGAGTTCAGATTCACATTTCTCACACACACAAACAAGAAAATTAAATTAAACCACCAGTCCTAGTTAAATTAAGCAACTAGATTATTATATGATAATAAAACCTTAATTATTAGTAGCCACCCGTGCTATTATTATTGCATGATAGTATCATTTGTATTGAGTATTTGGTTCAGCATAAGCGAGTGAAGGAGGTTGAAGAGACGAGCCAGCATTGGATGCATCTCTAATGTAATTCCCCATGGGTGTACCATAGTAGCCACTGGGACGAGGATGATGATGGTGATGTCCAATGTGAAACTGTGGAACAAAAGCAGAAGTAGCAGCAACACCAAGAGTTCCATAGTCAACAGTCCTCTTTCCAAGTGGCTCTCCTCTCATGGAGGTACGGTCACCTTCAAGCTCACGGTACCTATGAAGGTACATCGTCAGAGGCTCAATGTAATCGTCAAAGCCAAGCTTACTCATTGCCCAAAGAACGTCCTCCGCTGTGATGGTCTTCCGTTGCTCCCTCTGACACCGCTCGTTGGCTTCTCCGGTGATAAAGCTGATGTACTCCGATACGCACTCTTGTATTGTTTCTTTTGCGTCGTCGGAGATTTTAGCGTGCGGTGGCAGGATCTTGCGCATTATCCTAATCACATTTGCTATTGGCATGAACCGATCTTGCTCCCTCACAGTGCATTCGTTATCATCTGTATGAGTATTATTATTGCTTCCTGTGTTGTTGTTTTCTACTGCTCTCATGTTCATCTCTGACACAGATAGCTTCAACCCTGTGTATGAATATACATATATCAAACTAACTGTGATTCGTGCATATAACTTTGCTACCAAGTTAATTGAAAAAAAAAAGTACAAATGTATAGAGAGGAAATTAAATAGCATTCTTGGATGTGGCGCCCAAATTTATATGGTCAAAGAAGCTACACATTGGGGAGGGGAGTTACTTAAAACATGTTTGCTTGTGAGTGGTTATTGGGGGCTGCACATGCAGAAACTTTTTGTCTTTCGAGATGGAGATGAAAATAAAGTATACAGTCATACGTGTAAAGGGAACAAGTTGTAGAAGAAAACGGTTACCATTAATTAGTAACTTTTGTTTCGTGTGATTCAGATGAAAAATAAAATAAAATAAATTAGTATTTGTTAAATTTTGTACTTTATGCAATATGAATGTATATCATTATAGTTGATATTTCAAAGAAAATTGGTGTGTTTATTTAGTTTGTTATTAATGGATAATTTAAATAAATATAGAAATATCATATTAATGATCAAAATTTTTATAATTAATTATAGATACATTATTTTTTGAGTACTCTTTTATAATAATAATAATAATAATAATAATAATAATAATAATAAAGTGAAAACTCAGGTGAAGTCGAGTTCACGTAACTAACTCTAAATATCACCTTCACGTGAAGTCGACACTAACTCTAAATATCACCTTCACGTGAAGTCGACAGTACCTGAATTTCTACCTAATATAATAATAATGTATAAGAGAATACTATATCTATATTTATCTAAACTATCTATTTAATACTAGTGCATGCAATAATAATAATGGACCACGAATATTAGTATGAAGATCGAGTAGCAGTATGTGTGTCTTTCTAAGTAAGAATGCTTGGATGGGAAATGAGAGAAGGAAGAAGACAAGATAAGATAATGAAAATGAGCAAAAGTTGGCAGAGAAAATTAAAGAAGGGAGATGTGTTTGTGATGTTAATTATTTGGAAGAATGCATGTATGCCACCTGTAACTCTCCAGTCAGCACCACCCCTGCATGCACCATCTAGGCATGCTTGCCACTTGTACATTCCAATCTAGAAACATATCAATCGTATATAAACATAAAATAAATGCATCATTATAGTGTCACCATTATTACTGTCCTATATTACTAGTGTTTCAAATGCCTGTTAATTCATTCTAACAATGAATAAATATTTTATTGTTAAGAAGGGGAAAAAATTAAATATAAACCTTATTCCATGTAACTTAAACAACGACGATAAAACAGGAAGTAGTGTCATTACCCATCGATTAGACCCGTTACCATGGTGGGGATGGATAGAGAAACCAACGAGAAAAATGAGAGATGGATCAGAAAAATGAAAATGACTGGCTAAAGAAAATTCGATAACCTTACATGCATGTGGCAAAATAATAGAACAAGTAGTTACAGACATATATGTATACTATTCCTGCATGCCAAATGAAAACCAAAAAACAGAGAACATATAACATTAAATAATAGAATATATGTAGCTATACATGTGTATATATATACCAGAGGTAGTGGTAGGAAGGTTGTGATAACCGTGAAAGCCTCCTCCAGTTTCCATGTGTGAAGAAAGATGCAGTGAGAGAGAGCAGGTAAGTAGCTGCTAATCTAGTTAGCAGTGATGATGAAATGAAGTGAAGTTTGGGCAATGAAGTAGTTGGCAAGTGGCAAGATATATAGTGAACAAAGGGGCGATGCAACCGAGGAAACAGCCAATAACCAGTCATTACACTCTTTTGACCCTAATGCACCCACACTTGTACGTTTTTTTTTTTCACAAGTATTCCAAATTATTTTACCGTATGTCTATCCAATGTTATTATTTTAAGCTCCTACTTAATCAAAAATCATTTATATTTATATTTATATTTATATTCATCAGAATTTATGTATATAAATCAATTAAATTTATTTATTAAAAATAATTTTATTTTTATACTGATTAATTATTTAACAAAATTGCTAAAATTTATTAATCCCAACATTTATTGCCAAGATAATATTTTATCATTATTGTGGAAGAAAAAAATCATAACTAAATATTTATCTTTTTTTTATATAATTAGTGATTTTAAGAATAATTTCAAACACTTGTTTTATATATAACTATTTACAGAGTCATTAATAGTAATGATACAAAATGTTTTTTGATAACTAATATATATTAAAATATTCCAATAAAATATAATTATATTTAGAGACTTTAAAATTATTAACTTTAATTTTTTGTAGTTACATTCTTATTATTTTTTTTAACGGGTTTAATTCTAATTAGTGTCTATTTTTTTATTTTTGTAAATTAGACAGATCACTTGAGCCGCACTATACAGTTAAATTTACTTCAACAAGCTATCCAAAAATTACAAGATGGTGTTTTTGAAATACAAGTGATATAAATTTACTTTTTTTTCCTTGGGAATTACAAGAGTACATGTACTTAGGTGTAACTGATAAACTTGAACAGAAGTAATGCTCTTACAATAACGGGTAATAAAATTGCAGTGGGCCAGTGACCAGTATTGGCAGGAAATCCTTTTGAGTTATGATAAAGTGATAATAGATATGAGGCGTGCCATGTATTTTAAGAGATTGGAATTTAAATTGAGATTTAATATTGTATTTGATAAGTAAAGATTATAAATAATTTTTTTTTTAAAAATATAAAATTTTAGTTTTTTTAATATTTTTAAAAAGTGAGATTACAAAATATTAAAATTTTTGAAAATAAAAACTAAATGTTTAATATATTTTTTTAATAATTAAAAATATTTTAATAAATATTTTTATTTTATTTTTATATTTATCTTAAACTAAATAAAATACTGAAATATAATTTAATTTTATATATTTTATATCAAATATAATATAAAAAATTTAAAACTTAAATTAGTTTCGATCTTTAAATATCAATCACTCAGTTTTAATTTTTATTTTAAATACAGTTTAATAATTCATTAATTTATTTACACGAGTGTTGAACGTTTAAATATTATAGGCAGTAACCCATTTAAATATCAACTCAAAGTTTAGTGTGTATTTAGATTAAAATTTACAAATTTTTTTTATATAAATTGATTTTACAAACTTGATTTTAATAAAAAAGCGTGTTAATACGATATATGTTTAGTAATTTATATATAAAAATGAATTATAATAAAATAATGTTATTTAAATTATATTATTTAAAATCAAAATTACTAACAAAATATATGAATTTATATTATTCAAAGCCACATTTTTTTCAAACACTTCTTTGTCATAATTTTTTTAAAAGAACTTAAATTTATGTGCTGACATTTAATACTCTTAATAATAACTTTTCAATACTCATTTTTTTAATATTTTTTATTTAATATGGCCTTTCTAAGATCAATAATTTATATTATAAAATATTAATCACAATAAACAGAGTACATTTTAATTCAAGAATTCACGATAAGAATTATACAAAACCAAACGAAAAAATAACAAAAAAAATTCATAAAAAGAAATTTGTATTAGTAAAAATATTAGAAATTTTATATAAATAATGAGTATTAAGAATTTCATAAAGAAAAGATAACAATATACATTATATAAGACTGAAGGATAACATTGACAAAAAAAATAAAATTTTTGATTATTTTTTCAATTATAATTATTGATGGCAAAAACTACAATTTCTTAAAATATAGAATTGCATTTGTCTTTAAAAGGAAAAAAAAAAAAAAGCTAAACAAAAAAAAGGAGACATCTCAAACCATTGAACGCCTCAAACCATTGAACGCCTTGTAACTCAAATACTCAACTAAATACACCTTCAATTGACACTTCATGGTCATAGTTAATTAAGAAACACTTTATTTTTCTTAAATAAATTTGTGGTCTATATAAAATGTTCAACTTTTTAAGCTTTATAAAATCTTATGTTTAATTTTGGTTTCAAACATAATTTTGTCATATGACTAATAGATCAAAACTAAAATATAAATTTTAAATTTTATTGAACCAAAATTAAAAAGATTATAGAAATCAAAATTTTATTTAAGTTTTTTTTTTTACTTTTTATTATATATCTACTTAATATACTAAAATTGAGTTTTTTCCAAGTTAATGGAAATGAGGTGTCAATTCCTCATGAATCCATTTTTCCGTCAAAATAAATGCACTATTTTATTTTCTAAGTTTATTTTATAAAAATATCTTTATTATAATTATACTAATTTAGAAAAATATCTTTATTTTTAGAAAGTACTATTCTCATGTAATTAAAGCGCTATTCTCTCTTTTAAAATTATTTTTAGAAAGATATCTTTATTATAATTATATTACAATTAGCATTTAATGAATAATGCATGATTACCTAATTTAAAAATTATATTACTCGATTGTAGAATAAAAAATAATCATATGTATAATTAATATATATATATATATATATATATATATATAGATATAAAGAAATTATTATAATTTATGAAAATTATACATACGATGACATTAATAATAAAAAATAAAAAAATTATTGAATGATTGTAGGCTTAAAAAAAATTAATCATGATAAAAAATAATTAATATATGCGATTTAAATATATTTACATACAATTAATATATATATATATATATATATATATATATATATATATATTATATAAAGAAGTATTTAGAATTATTTAACAAAATAACTATATTCTAAAAATAAAAAAATTATTAACTAAACAATTAATATATATACATATAAATAACTACGAAAATTAGTATGATTTATGAATATTATTACGCGTATGATAGTATTAATGGAATAACAAAATTATTGAATTATTGTAGGCTAAAAAAATATTTATAATAAAAAAATTAAAAAATAATTAATATATGTGACTTAATATATATGTATACTTAAATAAGGAAAGATTTAAAATTATTTAAATAAAATAAATAAATATATCCTAGGAATAAAAAAACCATTGACTAATCGATTAATATATACTGGTAGTATAAATAAAAAATTATTAAATAAAAAAATAGTATATTTTTAATTTTGGGAATAAAACGTAAATAATTATAATATAATAATTTGTTTAATTATTAATATTTATAATTGTTATTTTAAATCATAAATTTAGAAAAAAAAGTAGATTAACAAAAACGATTTAGTTAATATACTAAAATTATATTTTTTCCCAATTAATGAAAGTGAGGTGTCAATTTTTCGTGAATCTATTTTTCCTTCAAAATGAATGCATTTAATGAATAATGCATAATTATACTAATTTAGAAAAATATCTTTATTATAATTATATAAAATTAATATTTAATACATTATTGAACTACTTATCAATTATCAATCAAAAATATTTTTAATGATGATGATGATGATGATGATATACTTCTACTTAATATACTAAAATTAGAATTTTTTTCCCTAACTAATGAAAGTGTGGTATCAATTCTTTATACATTCATTTTTCCTCCAAAATGAAAGCACTATTTTCTCTTCTAAATTTATTTTAGAAAAATATTTTTATTATAATTATATTACAATTAGCATTTAATGAATAATGCATGATTATACTAATTTAGAAAAATATCTTTATTATAATTATATAAAATCAATATTTAATACATTATCGCCAATGAGCTATAGCTCAAATGACATAGTCTCTCCATATTCATTTAGAGGTCGCGGGTTTGAGTCTCCCTATCTTTGATAGTAAATTAATTATATCAACTAATTGATTTGATAAGATATTTAAATATCACACGATTTATTATAATTTATATCAATCAATTAATTGTAATTTATTATATCAATTATTTCAATTCATTAATTTATAAGGTACATAATAGCATAGATGATTTGTTACTTATACTGATTAAATATAATAAATACAGATTAATTTAGTTAAAAAAATTATTGTCTCCTATATTTTCCTATTTATTTTTTTAATTCATTAAATTCAATCAATTAAAATAAATTAATTATATCAATTATTTCTTAATTTATTTTTTTAATTCAATAAATCAAATAAAATCAATTATACTAATTATTTGTATCAACTAATTGATTTGATTAATTCTTAAAAATATTTTTATTTAATTCATTTTATTTATTTAAATACATGAATTATAACTAATTAGTTATTTAATTTTATTAGAATAAATATCAAATTCTATTCCTAATATAAAAATACAAAATTTTATTCCTTCTATTTTTATTTTACCACTATAAAAGACTACATATGCTAAAAGAAAATATTATTTATTTACCAATTACTCTTTCATTGGGTAGCTTTTACAACTATTCTTTTTCTTCCTATGAGGCGTCGTTGCAATAAGGCAACTATATGAACACAAATCACCACACACTCTCAAACTCCCGTGCTCATCATTCAAAGCAATATATAATATGTTATCCATAAAGCATTTATAAACGATGATGTTATCATGTATGCATAAAAAAAATTCTGTATTTAAACTCAAGTCATTTACCTGTTTGTGTGGCATATTGTAATGTGAAATTACTTTCAATTTGTGTTGTGCAATGATATTATGGTCTAATTTAAGCTTTTATTTTAGAACTGTGTTATGATTTTATTTCATCATTTTCTTTTAGATATCAAGTTGACGTATTTTTATATTATTTGTTATGATTGAAATAGATGTGATATAAAATTTACAAAAAAAAAAACTTTCACACTCAATTTATTTTATTGTAGTCTTCTATCTTTTCTATTTTTTTATTTTCTTCTTATTCATTTTATTTTCTTTTTAAATATTATATAATTTATTATAATTTATACCAATTAATTAATTATAATTCATTATATCAATTAGTTTAATTCATTAATTTATAATATGCATGATAAAATAGATCATTTTTTTTGGGTGACTAAATAGATCGTTTGTTACTTATAACGTTAATTCTTCTAAAATCTAAATCTGAATAATTATATTTTTATTTTTTGTTATGAATAAAATATTATTAATAATGAATAATAATTAACCACTCATACTTTTAATCAAAGTGTTTGGATGATTTTTATATTTATTAATATTAATTATTGATTATTTTATGAAGATTACACATGAACTCTTTTTTTCTCCCAAATAAATTTATTCTAATTATATTACAATTAGCTCATGAATAATGCATACTTATATTAATTTAAGAAAATATTTTCATTATAATTATATCAAATCAATACTCAATGCATTATTAAACTAATTATCAATCATCAATATTTTTAATCATTCTAATTATATTAATTAATATAGTTCTAATTCTTATTCATGTGTAATAATTTTATTAGTAGATAGTTGATGCACACATTAATGGTGACTCATTTAATTTGATATAATAATAATAATAATAATAATAATAATAATAATAATAATAATAATAATAATAATAATAATAGAAAAGGTCTAGACGGGTACATGCATTATATTTTAAAAAAGTAAAATATATTTTAAAAAAGATTAAGATATCAATAATAAATTGTGATCGATATCAATATCAGTAATTAATTTTTATAATTATTTTTATACTACTAAAAACTACATATAGTGTTTCTTTTGTGGTATAAAAAGGTTGTGATTTATAACATTTTTGTGAAATTATATTGTATGGATACAAGATTAATTATTTAACAAATTAAATTTTAATTAATATATTTTATTTTCTACTCCTATTTTTATTCATTAATTGCTTTTTTTATATTTACAGTAAATATTGAATGTAAAAAAATATTGATTGTTATATATTTTATTTATTTAGAGTCATAATTAAATTTGATATAATTGTAGCAAGTATCTACAATTAATAGTAATATGATACTATAATTTTAAGTTGTATAATATAATAAAAAAGAATGTAGTAATTTATATCTGCTACAATAATATTATATATATTTATATATCTCTTCTTTTAGCTCTTTCCTAAAAATATTATCATATAATTAATGTAGATAATATATATACTGAGCAAGTATCTCCATTGAATTAATTATAAAGGTTAATAAAACATAATGGCATAATTTTCACCTGATTATAACAAGTATCTCCATTAAAAATATTAGCTAATTATTACCGTGTATAATTAATGTGTATGTGTGCATAATAGTGAATGTTTATAATTATTTATCATTTAGAGAATTCATAATTCAGACATTGTTCTTCTTCTATTTTTTATTTTTCATACCTAATGGCTACTAGCTACGATTCTATCAATAATATTATCTATGGTAGATTATGTGATGAAAAAGTTGGAAAATAAAGGCAAGAATTATAAGGTTATGGACAGTCTCATCCAAATTTGACAAGAGCAGGACGACTTACATAGAAATGGTTCTAATAGATGTTAAAGTTAGTTTATTATTTTTCATGATTCTTTCAAGTGATACTAGGTTCAATTTATAAATATTTTTTATTCGTATTTTAAATTTATTTGATAAGTAAACCCTTGCAATCAAAACAGTACCATTTAATAGCTTTATAAATGCTAATAGCTTTTATATTTAATTTGTTTTGCAGTCTGATAAAATTCATTGTTCAATCAAAAATTATTTGACAAAGATGTTTGAGAATGAACTGATTGAGAGGAAGGTCAATGTCTTCTTAGATTTTGTAATTGAGGAATCAAGCAAAATTTATCTTCCGACTGCACACATATGTAGAATAACTTTTAAGAAGGAGTCACGAATAATAAATACAGTAGATAATCATAAAATTCCTGACAATCATTTCAATTTTCTTGCTCGTACTGATATATTGAAAATTTGAAACAAACAAATGAGCAATCCAACTTATTTGGTATGTAGTTAATTTGTATTAATCTACACAAAATTGTTTTTTATTTTATTTTAATTTTTGCCAAGAAATTATATGATAGCATCATTTTATCGATAACATAAATTTTAATAGTTTATTTATACAAATGTTTAAAATTGTTGCGACTTTTTTAAAAGTATATCCTTTTATTAATATATTGTTCGTTTTATCGTTTAATATAAAATAAATTGGTAAAAAATTTTTAATTTATAAATTTATTATGTTATTCATTTATTTGTCTTTAATTTGATACCTTTAATTTTTTTTTCAATTAAATGTTATTGGACTCTTGATTGGAAAAGAAGAGTTTATATATCATGATCAAAAATAAGAAGAAGTGACCATTACATTGTGGTTGGTCTTCATGATTTGGAGTACGTGAAATTTTAATATTTCACAATAAGATTTTATTTTGTAACAATTATCTATACATATGCAAAATATTTTATCTTTTTCATTATATATTACTACTTATTTCACTTAATTTTTGCTTTTATTTAGAGATGAGAAAAAATAAGGTGTACACTGTGAAATCAATTTACAACTCAATTATTCAATTATCTATGTGATCATCACCAAACAATTAAATACATACTTATTCTCTAATTTACAAAATTTAATAAAGATATTGGTAAGCATATTGATTTAACTTTTTATTTAACATATTTGTTTGTGTTATATTTATAATTATATTATATCTATTTTTACGAATATATCTTTTTAGAAAATATTCTTAATATTAGCATATGGTGTATTAAATAAATGTTAGTGGTTTTAAATTATTTATTATTTATTAGAGAACTTTGTGTATTAGAATACTCTAATAATTTGTTGTTCTTTTTAAACTGATTTTGATATGTTCTTACTTTACGGTAAAACAACATATAAAAATTTGTCGGTGGACAGTATTACTAGATTATTTATGGTCACATTGAGTATATATGTCTGATTTATTGAAAAAAGTAGATTACTAAATCCGATTAATAACTACTTTAGAGTTGATATACTTAATATTAGATTAAGAAAAAAAACAAACAATGCATAACATATTACTTTTTTATTAATCAAATTATTATAATTCAAATTAATTTTAACAAAACAAATTAAAATTATAATTTCAATCTTATCACGTACATGATACATGTTATTACACTTGTTTCTCTTTCAAAAATAAACCTTTAAAATGTATTTCATTTGACTTTTTCTCTTGCATAATTAATACATTTTTTCTTTTTTTATTTAACTATTTTTCTCTTTTCTAACTTATGCTATAAAGAGTAAAATACAATATATAATCCATTACTTATAGTTCAATCTTTATTATACATTAGGAGTGATAACTCGATTTTATATACAATAACAAGTGTAATAACCCGTGCCATGCAAAAATTATAATTTTAAGTTATTTTATTAAAATTAATTTGAATTATAATAATTTGACTAATACAAAAGTAACATGTTATGTATTATTCGTTTTTTCTTAATCTAGTGTTAAGTATATCAACTCTAAAATAATTATTAATCCGTTTTAGTAATTTACTTTTTTTAATAAATCAAACATATATACTTAATGTGACCATAAATAACCTAGTAATACTTTCTACCAACAAATTTTTATATGGTATTTTACCGTGAAGTAAGAACATATCAAAATCATCTTAAAATAAACAACAAATTATTAGAGAATTCTAATGCACAAAATTCTCTAATAAATAATAAATAATTTAAAACTACTAATATTTATTTAATACATCATATGCTAATACTAAGAGTATTTTTTAAAAAGATATATTCGTAACAATAGATATAATATGATTACAAATATAACATAAATAAATATGTTAAATAAAAAGTTAAACCAATATGCTTACCAATGCCTTTATTAAATTTTGCAAATTGGAGAATAAGTATGTAGTCGGTTGTTTGGTAATCACATAGATAATTGAATAATTGAGTTGTAAATTGATCTCACAGTGTGCACTTTATTTTTTTTCATTTCTAAATAAAAGCAAGAATTAAGTGAAATAAGTAGTAATATATAATGAAAAAGATAAAATATTTTGCATATGTATAGATAATTGTTACAAAATAAAATCTTATTGTAAAATATTAAAATTTCACATACTCCAAATCATGAAGATCAACCACAATGTAATGGTCACTTCTTCGTATTTTTTATCATGATATAAACTCTTCTTTTTCGGTCAAGAGTCCAATAACATCTAATTGAAAAAAAAATGAATTAAAAGTATTAAATTAAAGACAAATAAATGAATAACATAATAAATTACTTATAAATTAAAGAAATTTTACCAATTTATTTTATATTAAACGATAAAACTAACAATATATTAATAAAAAAGATATACCTTTAAAAAAATCGCAATACAATTTTAAACATTTGTATAAATAAACTATTAAAATTTATGTTATCGATAAAATGATGCTATTATATGATTTCTTTGCAAAAATTAAAATTAAAAAGAAAACACTTTTGTGTAGATTAATACAAATTAACTACGTACCAAATAAGTTGGATTGTTCATTTGTTTGTTTTAATATATCAGGAGCAAGAAAATTAAAATAATTGTCAAAAATTTTACGATCATCGACCGTATTTATTATATGTGACTCCTTCTTAAAAGTTATTCTATATACGTGTGCAGTCGGAATATAAATTTTGCTTGATTCCTCAATCAGTTCATTCTCAAACATCTTTGCCAAATAATTCTTGATTGAAGAATGAATTTTATCACACTGTAAAACAAATAAAATATAAAAACTATTAGCACTTATAAAGGTATTAAACGGCACTGTCTTTGATTGCAATGGTTTACTTATCAAATAAATTTAAAATACGAACAAAAAATATCTATAAATTGGACCTAACATCACTTGAAAGAATCATGAAAAATAATCAACTAACTTTAACATCCATTAGAACCATTTCTATATGTAAGCCGTCTTGCTCTTGTCAAAATTTGGATGAGACTTTTCATAACCTTATAATTCTTGCCTTTATTTTCCAAATTTTTTATCACATAATCTACCATAAGTAATACTATTGATAGAATCGTAGCTAGTGTAACACCCTACCATACTTAGTATTATGCTTAAGTCATAAGACTGAGATAGTGAGGTATTACGACCTCTATGAATAGTAATATATATATATATATATATATATATATATATATATATATATAATAATAATAAAGAAAAAGTTATTTAACTAGAAGCCTTGAAAAACGGTTTAAACAAAATCGCAAAATAAAAAGCGCAACGCTCAGGAAAGGATTACTTGCGTGCTAAGAAACCTAATAGGAACATGATAAAATAATAAATGAAAAGATAAAGAAAAGCCAAGGAACAGCATAACTAGCCCCTGACTCAGCCGGCGAAGCTACGACTGGCCAGAGGATACATATATACATATAAACATACATAGAGTTCACATTCAATCATCATATAAATCACTCAATGGGGGTTATCCATACCCGGGAATTTATACGTGCCCGGTCACCCTTACGACGTAGGGTTAACAGAGTATCGAGAATCAACCTGGAACACGTGGTGGCGAGCCACGGTTTTTACCCAGGGAAACTCGTATCTCAGATATCATCATTCATAAGCCATTTCATATTCATAATCATTATTTAATCATTCATCAAGCCATGGCATATTAACTCCTTTTATTAACAACCTCCCTTTCACATTTTTCATCGTCATTCCCTTATAATTCATCTTGATTACCCTTTCCGGGTCCTGACCAAACTTTTTATCAAACTCTTCTCATCCTTCTTAATATCGAATAATCTTAAAATCAACCCAACTCTAACATTAAATCAATCACATCACACGAGGATTGAACTTTAACTTCTCGAACTCATGACTATCACTAAGACATCCTCGACACTCTATTTTCTTTTCTGTTTCTAATATAGCAAATGAACTCGGAATTGCACAAACTTTATGTCCAGGCGTTCATATTGAAATAAGCTTTCTAAAAAACAAAATATCATAATTTTCTGATTTTTCTAGCCTCAGGAATAAAGGAAAAACCGTGACTGCTCTGCAGTGCATAAAACCAGAAAAACAGCAGCAGCATGTGATATTCAAAATTCAATATAAAATCCAAGTTAAATCCAATGACTTTGAAAATTAATGTAGTTAAACTTTAATCATCCAGGTTTCTTTCTCAATTAGTTCTGAGTTAATACCATTTTTAATGAAAAAGTTACAGTACCTGGAAGTTAAGTAAAAATGAGACAAAATCTGTTTTAAAAACCAACAAGCTTAGTACCTTTCAATTGGAATAACTTTTATTACAAAACTCCAATTAAGCTAAATTTTGATTTGAGAACCCCTAGCTCATCCAAAAACAAGTGTGTCTTGGTTGCAACCCAATTTCTATTTAATTCTAAGAGTTACAAGCATTGAAAGTTGATGCATAGCTTGCTGAAATCTGTTTCTTTTCAGTTTTGACCACCAATATTCAAAAATTCACAGCTCCAAATCCTCAACTCTTAAAATTCTGAATTTTTAGAGAAATAAAGAAAGTTAATCAAATTTTATGACAAAATTGATTTCGCTCCAAAACTCAATTCATAGAAGTCGCAGCAAGACAAACAAGTTGCTGCCCTGTTTGATCTTTTCTGCTGCTGGACAGATTTAACAACCTAACTTTAAAAATTTGCCATAAATTGTATATTTAAAAAAAAGGTCCCAAATTTTCTAGTTTAGTTCCTTATATTCCCAAGTTTAGCCCAAACTTAGTCTCATATAATTCCGATCATTACATAATTAGTTACAGCATATACAATACCACCACAACACAACTCTACATCCTTATTAACAAACACCAATTCTAATCCATCATAAATAAATATAAGAGTACACCATTAATAACTTTCACACCTTATAATTCTAATATATAAATTCACTAACAAATCTATTCTAACAACATTACAAGGCTAATCATTAAATACAACAAACAATCCAACTTATTCTATGGTTCCTCTAACCTAAGTTTTCAAAACATCGTAAATATTAAACGTGCGAAACTTAAACCATACCTTGGCCGATCACTTAATTCACCCAAGACAGCTTCTCAACATAAAATCACAGCCCCTCCAAGCTCAATCAAACAGCCCCAAAGCAAGCCTTGTCACCAACAAAGCTCCAAGTAATCCAAATTCAAGTTCAATGCATAAACACCCTCTTAAACTACACCTAATACACATATATATGTTCCAATTCAGTTTTCTATTACCAAAAACAAGATTGAGCTAGGGTTAGGGTGTTCTTACCATACCCATATGCTCAATAGCTTGAGCCCACAAGTTCCGGAAGCTAACTTGAACCTAGAACATAGAAATTGGACAAGATTCACCATAGGTTTTCAAGTTTACCAAAGAAAGAGGGATAGGGATTCTGAACTTAATAGGAGGCTTACCAATGAAATTGTTCAGATAAAAAGGTAGAGCTCGACGCGCTGAGCGCGTGGCCGCGAACGGTGTGACGATCGGAGCCCGGACGGAGGAGTTATGGTGGATCAAAGGGTTAGGGTTTGAGAGCTTCTCTCCCTTTCCTCCAATTCTGTTTTGGCGTTGCAGCAACTAATGAGGAAGAAGAAGGCTACTGTTTCCTTTATATTATGGGTCCGGTTGGACCCACAGGCTCGGTTTGGGCCCCGGTTCAACCGGTTCGGCCCCTCCGGTCCGATTTTGAGCCAAATTTTCGAAATTGATATTAAAATTCTCGTTTTGACGAGCTCTATCCTATTTTAATATTAGTTTTGTATTTTTAGCTTTCCTAATTAAAATGAAATTTATTAACTAATTAATTACCGATTTTAGCGGGGTTTACATCCTACCCACCTAATTAGGAATTTTGCCCTCAAAATTCAGATTCAGTTATCTGAAAAGAGGTGTGGGTAGTCTTTCGGCATATTCGGAGTTTCTTGAGTACGTTACCCACTTCCAGCTTCACTTTTTACATCCTCTAGTACATAAATTATGCTCTGCCTGGCTGCTTGGCCATGGTATATTATTATATATCCTAACCGAGGTTACTCGAAGCGTGAGATCCTTCCTCAGTTGCATTAATTCAAGTTCTAATACGTGATTGATATTAGAAGTGTACTCCTGAAGTTGAGATGTGTTACATGGTACCATTTTGGAAGATATAGGATATGGTTATCTAATATGCCACTGGTCTAATTCTCTTCAGAATCTGACAAGTCCATCCTTGCCATTACCCTAGATCCCAAAACACTTTGGTTTTAATACCTTCATCTTGACTCACTCACTGATCTCAACTTGTTAAAGTAACCTTCTCAAGTTTAGGACTTCCTTGGTTCATGTAATCCTTTTGTCGGCTTTTTATAGTAAGATTGTTAACTCGAATTTGCGTAACTCTTCTCTGCTGTCTCGGCTATTAAATTCGGGAACTAAGATATTCGATGCTCTAGTTTTTATCCATGCGGTAGTATTTAGCGCTCTGTGAAGCTCCATCTTCTCCTCTAGTCCTCGACAATCTAATACGAAACCGATAATTACTCTTCCTTACTTCCGATGTAAAATCTTCAATGGTTGCAGCATTCCGAATAGTTTCTAATGGTCCTCCTTTACTTCTTCATGCTTTTAAAACGCCATTAAATGCATTGCCACTTTATTCTTTATTTCTAATAACCCAAAAACATCTTCTTTGATTCATGGTACGTCGTGGCAGCTTCATGGTAACTTCGAAAATCCTTTCTCATGAGTTTCAGACAATAATTCCTCGTCTTAACTTCTGATTTAAACACTTAACTCCTTCTCGGTATCTTCTTGATTCAACAGGTTTTAGTACTTCTAGTAGCTCCTTATCACTACTATTGCGCTCCCTAAGCCCTTAATCCTACGATCTCTATTTCGGCGTTTGCGTTAGGCATATAAATCTCTTTTTAATTCTCCTTTGGTTACCGAGCCTTGATATCTTTAGCGGTTCCTTATTGTCTCGCTATGCGTCCCGCATCTCGTCGATACCATGTTGTAAACTGGTAATGGACTTAGTCCGATATTTTCACTCTACACTCTCATTCTCCAACTTAGAACTTCAACTCATCTAACATTTCCTCATTTGAAATTAACGTCCAAGAATCCCTTATAAACTTCTTGCTTAGGGCGTCTGCTACAACCTCATGATGTCGCATCAGCACGCTTCTCAAGTCCCCCAATAATGCATGGTAGTAATTTCTTAAATGGTCCTTTAGGCTTAAGTGATACAAGCATTGGCATAAAGATCAATCTTCTTTCCATGGCTTGAAGACTTCTAGCATATCCTGGTATTTCATTCACATGGTGCACCTCGTTGCATCTATTTAGTCACGAGCGATACGATCGGTGAGGATTAGGGTTTTAAATTCCCTCATAATGTCGCTGGTTTACTTTCATGTTCCAAAGTCTTGCTTTAAAGGATTGACACTCCAATAATTGCATCTAAGGGTTATGCGTGACGCAAAATTCTAGTACGAGTTTATTTTTCAAAGAAAAGTTATGTTCAAAGGAATGAACGAATAGCATGAACGGTGTTCGTAATGAGTCAGAAAGGAAATCTTGTACACGGTTGATCAGGATTATACCGAAATAATGGAATACACAAGGAGAAGAACCTGTGTCTCAGAAAGAGTTCAATTAGAGACTTTGTAGGAAGAACAGAGCGTACAGAGTCAAAGAAGTCTCAGCTGATTCTGAAGAACATGGTTTGCGAATAGGGGCAACTCTAGTCATAGCGAGCATACAAGATTCAAGGATTACGCGCTTATACCAAGACAAGCTTAGACTCATCTTGGAAAAAAACAATATTCATGCGCACAAGGAGTAAAGTTAGAAAGGTAGTCAAGCTATTTAGGAAGAGCTCCGGATCGAATGTCAATGCAGGTTTCAAAAGAAGAATTAGATCGGGTCGCGAAGGTTCGTTAGCACACTCTCTCTGCATAAGGTTTCCTACCGTTCTCTTCCTTCTTCTCCAGCATAACCGATGCTTCCCACAAAGAAATAGTTGGTTAGGTGATTCCCTCTTCTAGTACTCCCTTCCACTCAATCCTAAATTCTACCGATTATAATGATGTCTTCGCTTGTGGTGCGATTGAAGTTAATCCGGTTTCCGGTACTAAGCCTATCGCAAACTCGCTTTCTCTCTGGAATGGAAGTTTTGACACACCTTCAAGAATTGTCTTAGAAACTCTCTCGTATAGAGATTTGATTTCATCTCCACTTACCTCTTAACAATTAACATCTAAAGGCTGTGTTCGCTCTATTCCTCTTCCTCAAAGTTTCACCGTCACTGAATTCCAAATAATAACTCCGTGTAACCCTCAACACTCCTGATTTCTTAGATATGGTCCAACCTGCTTCCACTACATTACTTAATCCTTAACCTTCAAAAGTCTAACCACCCCTCTAAGGTAGCTAAGTGTCACTCCGTCTCAATAACCAATAGTTTTTGACTAATCATCGACTTGGACCTCATGATTACTGAAACTTGTCATACATCACGAATGAGTATTACATATTAACGGTATGCAAGGAAATTAGAAATTCAACTGATGGTTTAAAATTACCTCGGCTATGAGAATTAAATTCAGTTGCATCCCGATTTTCTTTGTATGGACAATTCCAAGACATATGCCCTGGTCTCCCGCACTTGTAACATACGCCTAATCCGGCCCTGCACGGTCTGTTTGGATGGTACTTCTTACACCTTGGGCACCTTAAATTATCCAGTTGAGTACTAGTTTTCCTTCAGCATTCGGATCTAGACGGTTATCGTTCCTTCGGTCATTGCTCCAGCGCTGAGAATGTGAAGCGACAAAGCGATTCTTTTTGAAAGTTTGGCTCCTTTGTGTAATCTTTCCCTTTTTCTTTGTGAAGGGTTCTCGGTGATCACTTCTTGCTACCTCAGCCCTCCTTGAGCTTTCTCCCGTTGCCTGACCCACGTTAACCTGCTCCAGATAACTCAGTGGTACCCCTGTATTCGGAGCATTATGTCCACCTTCATATTCATTATCATCATTGTTGCCAGTTCCAGCTTGTGGTTCCATCCTATCCATTACTCGGATGGTCACGGCAGCAACAGTACCAATGGCAGCAGCAACATTCGTCATTGCGGTCACGATATCGGTCAAACTATCTATTGGTATGGTTACCTCATTATCTCTCCGTCCTTGACCTCGATTACGCTCACGACCGCGCCCACGAGACGCCATTTAGTTCCTGTTCACACCAAACAAGTGATATCAAGGTGATCAGTCTCAATATCTCTAGTTTAGTATTTCAAAGTCCCAAATGCATGCTCATGAGCATTCATGCCTCATATATCAGTTAGATACCCTAAATAGCTATAGGAACGAACTGCTCTGATACCATAATGTAACACCCTACCATACTTAGTATTATGCTTAAGTCATAAGACTGAGATAGTAAGGTATTACGACCTCTATGAATAGTAATATATATATATATAATAATAATAATAATAATAAAGAAAAAGTTATTTAACTAGAAGCCTTGAAAAACGGTTTAAACAAAATCGCAAAATAAAAAGCGCAACGCTCAAGAAAGGATTACTTGCGTGCTAATAAACCTAATAGGAACATGATAAAATAATAAATGAAAAGATAAAGAAAAGCCAAGGAACAGCATAACTAGCCCCTGACTCAGCCGGCGAAGCTACGACTGGCCAGAGGATACATATATACATATAAACATACATAAGTGTCCCCAAAATATACCAAAATACCAAAGTAAACTCCTATCTCTCCCTCAACCTCTAAGAGGAGCAGCATACATAAGTTACTTGGAGAGTAAGCTAAATACATATATACAAATAGAAAACCAAAATACACCCAAGGACTACTTCGCTTCCCAGGATCCAGACGCCTAGCGAGGAGCCTCTCGACCTGCATCTGAAAAACAACAATACAATATGGAATGAGAACCGGAGGTTCTTAGCATGGTAAAAGTGCCACGCGCATAAGAAATACGGTCCTGAGAACGCCATAGGCAGTCCTAGAACTCCGTTATTCAATTATCCAACTTAATTACTAATTAGAAGCTATAAATAGGGGTAGGTATTCTAAATCTACCTAACTTACTCAATTTCAATCCTAATCTAATACCCAACCATTTCTCCATTTCCTCCATTTCCTCCATCAATCATAATGCAACAGAAACAAGCAACCAAACAAGTTCACGCACAAGTAATGAGCAGATAGTACAAATAGCAAGTATAACAGATAACAGGTGATATATATCAATTAGACATACCCATGAAATGCATAGCAATCAAAACAAACAAATGCATATGATGCATGCCTGTCCTATGGCTGATGGGGCCCATCTGTCGGTTATCCAGCCAACCCGATAAGTCCGAAAATCTTAGACTGTTCCCCGTCGCGCATCCCCAAGAGTCTATGCATAGAGTTCACATTCAATCATCATATAAATCACTCAATGGGGTTTATCCATACCCGGGAATTTATACGTGCCCGGTCACCCTTACGACGTAGGGTTAACAGAGTATCGAGAATCAACCTGGAACACGTGGTGGCGAGCCACGGTTTTTACCCAGGGAAACTTGTATCTCAGATATCATCATTCATAAGCCATTTCATATTCATAATCATTATTTAATCATTCATCAAGCCATGGCATATTAACTCCTTTTATTAACAACCTCCCTTTCACATTTTTCATCGTCATTCCCTTATAATTCATCTTGATTACCCTTTCCGGGTCCTGACCAAACTTTTTATCAAACTCTTCTCATCCTTCTTAATATCGAATAATCTTAAAATCAACCCAACTCTAACATTAAATCAATCACATCACACGAGGATTGAACTTTAACTTCTCGAACTCATGACTTCTTTTCTAATATAGCAAATGAACTCGGAATTGCACAAACTTTATGTCCAGGCGTTCATATTGAAATAAGCTTTCTAAAAAACAAAATATCATAATTTTTTGATTTTTCTAGCCTCAGGAATAAAGGAAAAACCGTGACTGTTCTGCAGTGCATAAAACCAGAAAAACAGCAGCAGCATGTGATATTCAAAATTCAATATAAAATCCAAGTTAAATCCAATGACTTTGAAAATTAATGTAGTTAAACTTTACTCATCCAGGTTTCTTTCTCAATTAGTTCTGAGTTAATACCATTTTTAATGAAAAAGTTACAGTACCTGGAAGTTAAGTAAAAATGAGACAAAATCTGTTTTAAAAACCAACAAGCTTAGTACCTTTCAATTGGAATAACTTTTATTACAAAACTCCAATTAAGCTAAATTTTGATTTGAGAACCCCTAGCTCATCCAAAAACAAGTGTGTCTTGGTTGCAACCCAATTTCTATTTAATTCTAAGAGTTACAAGCATTGGAAGTTGATGCATAGCTTGCTGAAATCTGTTTCTTTTCAGTTTTGACCACCAATATTCAAAAATTCACAGCTCCAAATCCTCAACTCTTAAAATTTTGAAATTTTAGAGAAATAAAGCAAGTTAATCAAATTTTATGACAAAATTGGTTTCGCTCCAAAACTCAACTCATAGAAGTCGCAGCAAGACAAACAAGTTGCTGCCCTGTTTGATCTTTTCTGCTGCTGGACAGATTTAACAACCTAACTTTAAAAATTTGCCATAAATTGTATATTTAACAAAAAGGTCCCAAATTTTCCAGTTTAGTTCCTTATATTCCCAAGTTTAGCCCAAACTCGGTCTCATGCAATTCCGATCATTACATAATTAGTTACAGTATATACAATACCACCACAACACAACTCTACATCCTTATTAACAAACACCAATTCTAATCCATCATAAATAAATATAAGAGCACACCATTAATAACTTTCACACCTCATAATTCTAATATATAAATTCACTAACAAATCTATTCTAACAATATTACAAGGCTAATCATTAAATACAACAAACAATCCAACTTATTCTATGGTTCCTCTAACCTAAGTTTTCACAACACCGTAAATATTAAACGTGCGAAATTTAAACCATACCTTGGCCGATCACTTAATTCACCCAAGGCAGCTTCTCAACATAAAATCACAGCCCCTCCAAGCTCAATCAAACAGCCCCAAAGCAAGCCTTGTCACCAACAAAGCTCCAAGTAATCCAAATTCAAGTTCAATGCATAAACACCCTCTTAAACTACACCTAATACACACATATATATATATATATATATATATATATTCCAATTCAGTTTTCTATTACCAAAAACAAGATTGAGCTAGGGTTAGGGTGTTCTTATCATACTCATATGCTCAATAGCTTGAGCCCACAAGTTCCGGAAGCTAACTTGAACCTAGAACATAGAAATTGGACAAGATTCACCATAGGTTTCTAAGTTTACCAAAGAAAGAGGGATAGAAATTCTGAACTTAATAGGAGGCTTACCAATGAAATTGTTCAGATAAAAAGGTAGAGCTCGACGCGCTGAGCGCGTGGCCGCGAACGGTGCGGCGATCGGAGCCCGGACGGAGGAGTTATGGTGGATCAAAGGGTTAGGGTTTGAGAGCTTCTCTCCCTTTCCTCCAATTCTGTTTTGGCGTTGCAGCAACTAATGAGGAAGAAGAAGGCTGCTGTTTCCTTTATATTATGGGTCCGGTTGGACCCACAGGCTCGGTTTGGGCTCCGGTTCAACCGGTTCGGCCCCTCCGGTCCGATTTTGAGCCAAATTTTCGAAATTGATATTAAAATTCTCATTTTGACGAGCTCTATCCTATTTTAATATTAGTTTTGCATTTTTAGCTTTCCTAATTAAAATGCAATTTATTAACTAATTAATTACCGATTTTAGCGGGGTTTACAGCTAGCAGCCATTAGGTATGAAAAATAAAAAATAGAAAAAGAACAATGTCTGAATTTTGAATTCTCTAAATAATAAATCATTGTAAAAATTTTCTACATTAATTATATGCCAATATTTTTAGGAAAGAGCTAAAAGAGGAGATATATAAATATATAATATTATTACTATATAGGAAGTGGATATAAATTGCTACGTTCTTTTTTATTATATTATACAACTTAAAATTATAGTATCATGTTATTATTAATTGTAGATACTTGCTACAATTATATCAAATTTAATTATGACTCTAAATAAATAAAATATATAACAATCAATATTATTTTTTTTACATTCAATATTTACTGTAAATATAAAAACTAAAATAATTAATGAATAAAAATAGGAGTAAAAAATAAAACATATTAATTAAAATTTAATTTGTTAAATAATTAATTTTGTGTCCATGCAATATAATTTCACAAAAATGTTATAAATCAAAATCTTTTTATACCACAAAAGAAATATTATATGTAGTTTTTAGTAGATAAAAGTAATTATAAAAATTAATTATTAACATTGATATCAATCACAATTTATTATTGATACTTTAATCCTTTTTAAAATATGTTTTACTTTTTAAAATACAATGCATGTACCGTCTATACCTTTAACCTTTTCTATTATTATTATTATTATTATTATTATTATTATTATTATTATTATTATTATCTAATTGATATCAAATTAAATGAGTCATTATTAATGTGTGCATCAACTATTTACTAATAAAATTATTGCACATGAATGAGAATTAGAACTATATCAATTAATACAATTAGAATGATTAAAAATATTGATGATTGATAATTAGTTTAATAATGCATTGATACCTCACTTTTATTAGTTGATAATGTATTAAATATTAATTTTATATAATTATAATAAAAATATTTTCCTAAATTAGTATAATCATACATTATGCATTAAATATTAATTGTAATATAATTATAATAAAGATATTTTTATAAAATAAATTTAGAAGAGAGAATAATACTTTCATTTTGGAGGAAAAATAAATTCATGAGGAATTGACATCTCACTTTTATTAATTGGAAAAAAAATTTAATTTTAGTATATTAAGTAGATTTTTTATGTATTAATTTTATATTTAATATTAAAATATGACAATTTACTATGTTATTTTACTATTACTTATGTAGTATTACATTATAAAATATAAAAATTGATGTGCTTATTATATAGCTTAGATGGATTGGACTAAATATAAAAATATAAAACAGAATTGTACTATTAAATTTTAATAATTTTAATTAGTCAATAATTTAAAATAAGATAAAAGTGACTATTTATAATTGAATAATATTGGCTGATTAGACTAAAAAAATCAAAAAACACTCTAAATAAAAAGTCAAGTTAACTTTAATATTAAATTTATTAATACGATTTTAATTTTATATAATAGTTAGATAATAGATTAGTAAAAGCATATGGAAGGATGACTTTAATTAGTATTCGATAAAATATTCATTTAGAAAAATAAAAAAAAAAGTAAAAATATGATATTATTAAAAATAATATATTTTTATGTTTAAAAAATTACATTTAAATAAAATATTTGTAAAATATAAAATTTAGAGTAACATAGTTTCATGAACATCAATCGTTAATCAATTATGAACTAACATAAAATTATAATACAATTTATTTACGAAAAAATAATCAACAATTAATATTAATAAATATAAAAATCATCCAAACACTTTGATTAAAAGTATGAGTGGTTAATTATTAATAATATTTTGTTCATAACAAAAAGTAAAAATATAATTATTTAGATTTAGATTTTAGAAGAATTAACGTTATAAGTAACAAATGATCTATTTTATCATGCATATTATAAATTAATGAATCAAACTAACTGATATAATGAATTATAATTAATTAATTAGTATAAATTATAATAAATTATATGATATTTAAAAAAAATAAAATGAATAAGAAGAAAATAAAATGAAATAGAAGAGATAGAAGACTACAATAAAATAAATTCAGCGTGAGAGTTTTTTTTTTATAAATTTCATATCATATCCGTTTCAATAATAATAAATAAAAATACGTCAATTTGATATCTAAGAGAAAATGATGAAATAAAATCATAACATAGTTCTAAAGTAAAAGCTTAAATTAGACCATAATATTATTGCACAACACAAATTAAAAGTAATTTTACTACAATATATCACACAAATAGGTAAATGACTTAAGTTTAAATACGAATTTTTTTTTATGCATACATGATAACACCATGGTTTATAAATGCCTCATGGATAACGTATCATATATTGCTTTGAATGATGAGCACGGGTGTTGGAGAGTGTGTGGTGGTTTGTGTCTACGATAGTTGCCTTCTTGCGACGACGCCTCATAAGAAGAAAAAGAATTGTTGTAAAAACTATCGAATGAAATAATGGTAATTGGTAAACAAATGATATTTTCTTCTAGCATATGCCATATATGGTCTTTTATAGTGGTAAAATAAAAATGGAAGGAATAAAATTTTGTATTTTTATATTAGGAATAGAATTTGATATTTATCCTAATAAAATTAAATAATTAATTAGTTATAATTCATGTATTTAAATAAATAAAATAAAAATATTTTTAAGAATTAATCAAATCAATTAGTTGATAAAAACAATTAGTATAATTGATTTCATTTGATTTATTGAATTCAAAAAAATAAACTAAGAAATAATTGATTGAATTAATTAGTTGAAATAATTGATTGAATTAATAATAATACACGGGTAATTGAAATAGTTTATATACGGATTTTTTTAATTATTATTATTATTATTATTATTATTATTATTATTATTATTATTGGATAATGAATAAGAATTAGAATTATATAAATATTTTTAAAATTAATATAATTAAAATGACTAAAAATATTTAAAATCAATGTGTGTTATTAGTATCGTAAGATTTGATCATTTTATTATTAGAATCAAATATTCTTATCATGATTACCACGATCGGTGCCATTATTATTATTATTATTATTATTATTATTATTATTATTATTATTAAAATTATTTTCAATTGATATATAATTGATAAGTAGTTTAATAATGCATTAAATATTGATTTGATATAATTATAATGAAGATATGTTTCTAAATTAGTATAATTATGTATTATTCACTAAATATTAATTATAATATAATTATAATAAAGATTTTTTTTATAAAATAATTTAGAATAGAGAAAAGTGCATTTATTTTGGAGGGAAAACGGAATCACGAGATCGACACTTCAGCTTCATTAGTTGGAAAAAAACCCAATTTTAGTATATTAAGTAGATTATTATTACCGGCTTAATAAACAAACGGTTATGACATCAGTGTCATTCCCCTAATGTCTATATATAAACATTTTCTATTTCTCAAAATTTTAAGGTATAAATTATCTTTACTGTTGTGATATACTTTTCATACTTACTTGAACATGAAAATACTTTTTACAGGTATTTATCAATTTTTTTCGAAAGATTAAATTATACCTCATCCTCATATATATAAGAGAAACAAAACTTAAACCATTCAAGAATCGAGATATACATCAGACAAAATTACCACGCAATAACATATATATGCTTCTATAGTATATAAAAGAATGAAATATTTAATGTACAAATTTTTGTTTCTAAGTGTAATTCATAAAAATAATTTTTTTATTTTTAAAAGTTAACTCAATATTACTTCACCAATGCGTGGATATTGTTCGCTTTAATATTTTGAGTTTGCAGTTTTATTCTCAATAATAGGAATTATGGTAATAAAATCTGTTATATTCACCTAACAAAATATGTACAAAAGATATTCATATTTTTATAAGTATGTTTTATTTCCTTTTTTGATGTGGAATTTTATATTATACATATTTAGTAAATAAAATAATGGATTAATAATTCAAAACTTTAAATCAATACGAGCGAAAACTTAATGAGATGCTTCGAAAAGCTACTCCCAAGAGAATTTTAGCTATGTCGCTTCTATCCCCTTGTAAAGAGTAAGGGTGATAGCACTATCAGAATTTGTGGGTACTCATCTCGCACCAGACGGATTTTTAACGAGGCAGGTTTTTGGGTAGGGTTGGATTTATGTTAAACCCGCCTCTACCTGTAACACCCTAACTTTTAACACTTCATGATTGTACTAAAAGTTTGAGCGCTACTTACCTCTATTCCTTTAATTATATACTATGTTTATTTAATATTGAGCCTGAATATGAACAGAAACTCTTATTAAGAAAACGAAAAGTCAGTACTTTAAATCATTTAATCACAAAATTATATATATCCACGTAGCATTATATACATAGACTTACTCAAAAATCCTCAAATACAATTCTTACCCCTCTAAAAACTAAAACAATAAATGACGAGGGGAAAATAAAATCTAACAACTCAACTTGTAAACAGAATCTTCTATACTCTTGTAGTTCCGCACAAAACCTTCGCACCTGTAGCTAAAAAAGGGTGGAGATAGGGGGTAAGAATTAGGGAGTTCTTAGTAGGGTCGGGGTTAGGAGTTAAGTTTATTTTATATATACTTAGTCAGCAATAACAATCAACAAGGTACCATCTAATTCAACAATTAAAGAGCACAGAATTCAAACAATCATTTAGCACACCCACTGTAAGAACCCGTATTTTCTCGTAAAACCGTTTTAATAAAACAATTTTAGTGCCGGAATATATTCAAAATTAGAAGTTTTAATTTGAAAATAAAAATGTGAAATTTGATTTCAGTGATTTTTTATGAGTTGGAAAATGTATTTTCTTCGAAAAGTTTTTGTAAAAATGCGTACTGGCGTTTAAGCTGGCAGTACCGGCTTTAGACTGTACAGTACCACGTATTTTGGAAATAATATTTTGAAATTGATTTATTGTTTTGAAAGGAGAAAAATAATTTAGAATAAAAAACCGGACACTAATCTTAAAGGTTTTGGTCCAAAGTGGACCAAACGGACCAAAAACGCTAACTGATTAGACCAGGTCCAAACCGGGCCCAATGCCCAACATATATAAGCTCATTTAATGAGTTTTGAGCTTATTTTCCAGCCCTAAGGGGGAGGGGCCGCGGTTTTTAGAGGGGAGAGGAGAAGAGGGATGACACTTTTCACCTCCACCTTCCGGAAGCCATAACTTTTAATTCGGAGCTCCGATTGACGAGCTGTTTGCGGTCACACGAAACTCTCGTCGAGCTCTACGTTTCTATCCAAAGAAATTTGGTAAGATCCCTCTCTTCACACTCCAGTTTCGTGCCCTAGGTTCTGTTCATTTTTGGTTTAGTTTTTGAGTAGATTTTGTGGTTTTACTTGTTTAGGTAATCTCTAGTAGTGGGTAATTGATAGATTTTACCCCTAATCACGATGGTTAAGGTAAGGTTTCACTAAACCCTTGTGTTTAGTTGTTTTATGTATCTTAGGTTTTGATTTTGATGATATATGTGTTGTTAGTGTGAGCCTTGGTGTTTGTTGGTGTTGGTTGAGGCTTTGAATCAAGCTTAGTGGCTTCGTTTTTATGTTTGGTGTGTTTGGGAATCGGCCAAGGTATGGTTTTAGTTTCCTTTATGTAATATGTAATGTTCATGGACACTTAGGCTAGTGGCCCATAGGATAGGATTGAATTGGATATGTGGTTGTTGTGTTATATATATGATGATGGTAATTGTTGAGAGTTATTGGTGTTAATGATGTATTATAATGTAGAATGATGTGGGTGAGTGTGCATGTTGATATGGGTAGTATGAATGTTGATTTTTGATGGTTATTATTTGGAAGATGTTAGTTTTATAAAATTAATATAAAGAGTTGTAGTAATTGATATTGTTAATGATTCATGGGAATGCCATTTTTGAATGAAGAGAATTATGCTTGTTTATGATATCTTGAATGTTGAGGAATAAGGAATTTGATGGTTCATGATGGTGTTGATGAGTTATGATGTTAATTGTGTGAGAAGGGTGAAGTTGAGGTTTAAATGTGTGAATTATGAGTTATGGTTGGGTCATGGTGAAAAGATTGAGTTAGAGAGGTTTGATGGTTGAGAATGGTATAATATGTTGTAAAGGGTAGATTGTGATGGGAATTGGAGTCTGAAGTGGTTTTGGTTGGAATTGTTGGAAAGTTGAGGTTTTGAGACCTTTGATAAAAGTTGGTTTTTGGTAAATTTTGTCTGATCATAACTTTTGCCTCAATTTTTAAAATTGGGTGAAATTTGAATTTTGTAGAGGGAGTTATGATTATTCAAAGTTTGTGTTAAAAATCTGAAATTCTGCAAAGTTGTAGAATTTCATGATTTTTGATATGTGTGAGCGCACACTCTCGTGCGGATGCACACCCTGCGGAAATTTTGACCTGTGCGGACGCACACACACTTGTGTGCACGCACAGGCAGGGAAGTGCGTTCTGTTGGCAGCGCTAACACAGCTTGTGCGTGCGTATATCTAAGGGAGAATTTCAACCTGTGTGGACGCACAGGCTTGTGCGGACGCACACGTTGGGGAGAACTGTCTGTTGGGGCGCTGGCACAGGTTGTGCGAGTGAACAGACCTTTTGTGTTTTGGCACCTGTGCGTACGGACACCCCTGTGCGTACGCACACCTTTAAAAATTTCCTGGGCGTGCGCACGAACACTCCTGTGCGGACGCACACGCTCTGTTTTTCAAATTTTGCTTTGTTTTCAACTATTCTACTTCCGCAACAAGGTTTTAAGCTTCTTTAACACCATTTTAAGACTTTTGGGCCTAATTTTGAGTATTAGAACATATGATATAACTTAAGGGTTCTAGTACATGATTTTATGATAGATTAGAAAACGGAGGTCTAGGTTTCTGGTGTGCTGAGAATGGTTTGACGTTAGGTGAAGGATGATTGATACCTGAGATGAGGAATGATGAACTTTGATATTTGGAAACTGAGTTATGAATGGACAGTGGTTGAGATGAGTCGAGGACTCGGATTGAGATGATGGATCTATGTGTACTGAAAGTATTTTCTAAAACCACTGATATGTTATTTTTACTGTGATTATGAAACGTTATGCGCCCGGCAGGGACGGTAGTTAATCCCGCTTGTGCTTAGATGTGAGGATGGAGGCAAGAGATCCCGCTCGCATCCCTTCGGATCTATAGGGCGTGCAGGCGCCGGTACCTAGACAGTGATCCGAGCACTATATCTCGGGGATTTCCATATGAGAAAATTCGAAGGATAACGTCTCCATGGAGATGTGTCGGGTTGGCAGTTGAACCGACAATGTGATATCACAGCTAGTAGGGCAGGCATTCATCATATGCATTTTCTATCTGTTTGTATGCTGTGTTTGCTTGTAATGGCTTGCCTAATTGAATAACATGCCTATCTGCTTCTTGAACTACTTGTTGTATATGAATATTATTTGTGTTTTACTTGTTTGTATTAATTGTGATTGTCTGGTGCTGAGGAGGTTAGGTAGGCGGTGGCGATGGGATCGCACGGAGGTTAGGTTGGTGAAGGCTGTGGGATACAGCGGTGTGATTAGTATTAGTTAGAAATTCCTAAGTTAGATAACCCTGATTATGGTTTATGGTTTAAGTTCTGTATATATTTATTTATAATTGTCCTAAGCTTGAATATCAGTATGTGATGTGGAGTTCTAGGATTACCTTCGGCGTCCCGGAGCCTTACATCTTACATCATTGGGCACTGTTACCATATTGAGAACCTTCGGTTCTCATTCCATACTTTGTTGTTGTTTTTCAGATGTAGGTCGTAATCTACTTCAGTGAGATTGCGGATATGGTGACAGAGCGGAGTATGGTTCGTTCCTTATTTATTTCTGTTTTACTCTCGTCATAGTATTCTCTCACCTTTTGTGTATTTATCTTTATGGCCTTAGAGGCTTATTTGAGAGATAGGTTGTATAAGCTATTTTAATTCTAAACCTCTGTATCTTTTTATTTGTAACTAATCGGCTTAAACTCCACAACCTGCGGCTAGTTCTCTATGATTATAATAATATTGTATCTATATATATGTTTTATTCTTTTATCTAAATCTTGAGTCTTGTGCGTTAGTTTCGTGTGAACGTTTCGCGCTTCTGAAACTCAGTTTTTGAGCTTAATCCTTCATCAAGCTTCTAGAATATATTATTTCCTTCTATATATAAATATGTAAAAGCCTTAGGACTGTCGTAATCTCTAATTAACCTATGCTTTACGGCTAGAGGTAAGGCTTATGGTAATTGGGGTGTTACACCCACAATCACAGAAAATACACTCACAACAAATATGCGCAAACAAGTATGATGCATGTCTATCTCTAGTGCAGGTAATGAGCTTATATGTCGGTTTCGACCCACTCACGACGTAACTCAGCAACCTTTGTTTGAGTTTGGTTTCCAGTGTCATAACCTCTGTAAGCAACATCTGTCTTACAGGTGAGGGTCTCTCTAGCCAATGTATGTAGCGATAACCTCTGTAAGTAATCTCTGTCTTACAGTTGCGACTATCCCCTGAATTGGCCGATGTATCTCTGGAAAGCAAATTTCGGTGGACTCACCACCATGTCTTTACTTATTTCATTTTCTTTTCGTTCTTTTTTTTTCTTTTCTTTCTTATCATTTCACAATATAATTTATCTTCGCATTATTCCCTCGCCTTTCCCTAAGTATCTTCTGGAAAAGAATTATAAAGTACTTTAATTAAGTCTGTATTCTCTAAAGCTTTTAATATCACTTTGTTTGCTCTTCTCTGACTTATAATAATATTAATAATATCTCTACTAATTAATATTCGTAATAAAATATTAACAATAATATAAATAGAATAATTTAAATGGTAAATAAGTAATATATATATTTTCTTAAAACTTAATTTATAAAACCTTATTTTTAAACTTTTATTAATTACTTTCTAAATCAAAAATTTTTTAATATTCTATTTTTAACCTTAACAAGTGTAATAACCCGTGCCATGCACGTGATAAAACTGAAATTATAATTTTAAATTATTCTATTAAAATTAATTTGAATTGTAATAATTTAATTAATAAATAAATAATATGATGTGCATTGTTTGTGTTTTTTTAAATATAGTATTAAATGTATTAACTCGAATGTAGCTATTAAGTGTATAAAAATTATGTTTGAATTATAAATTCTCTAAATGAAATTATCTCGTTTAAAATATTTAAATTATGATTTTAATCATAAATTACAATTATGATTTAAAAAATTTCATATAATATTATATTTTTTCTTTATTTTACTATTAATATGTTGATATTGCAAGTCTAAATTACAGTATTTTACTTAATCTTGACTGAAAAAGAAAATAGTTACATGTTTCTATCATTTAATTTATTTAATACACAATGTACTAATACTAAATATATTTTTTAAAAGAATATATTGATAAAAATAGATATAATATAATTACAAATATAACATAAATAAATAAAATATATAAATAAATGCGAAACCAATATGTTTACCAATGTCTTTGTTAAATTTTATAAATTAGAGAATAAATTATGTATTCGGTTGCTTGGTGATCACATAGATGATCAAGTAATTGGATTGTAAATTGATCTCATAGTGTACATCTTTTTTTTTTCTCATTTCTGAATGAAAGAGAGAATTAAGAGAGTAAGTAGTAATATATAAAAAAAAAATTACACCACAACACATAATTATAACCTAAAGAAATATTCATATTAAAATTTTACATACTGCAAGTCATGAAGATCAATCACAATGTACTGGTCACTTCTCTCTATTTTTGACCACCATATGAGTTTTTCTTTTCTAGTCAAGAATCTAATAACATCTAATTGAACAAAAAAATTGAATTAAAAGTAGCAAATTAAGGACAAATGAGTGAATAATATAAAAAATTATAACTTCGAACGTGTATAAAATAAAAAGAGTTTACTGATTTATTTTATATTAAACGATAAAACTAACAATAGTATATTAATAAAAGGATATACCTTTAAAAAAAGTCACAATACAATTTCAAATATTTTCATAAATAAACTGTTAAAATTTTTGTTATCGATAAAGTGATGCTATTATACAATTTTTTGGCAAAACTTAAAATCAAAAGGAAAATAATTTTGTGTGGGTTAATATAAATTAATTACGTACCAAATAAGTAGAATCGTTCATTTGTTTGTTTCAATATATCAGCACGAGCAAGCAAATTAAAATGATTATCCAGAATTTTACGATCATCGACCAAATGTACTATACCTGACTCCATCTTAAAAGATATTTTGCACGTGTGTACAGTCAGAAGATATATTCCGCATGATTTCTCAATCTCAAAATTTGAGAAGACATAGACTTTCCTTTCTACCAATTCATTCTCAAATATTTTTGTCAAATAATTCTTGATTGAACAATGAATTTTATCGTATTGCAAAATAAATTAAATATAAAAGCTATTAGTATTTACAAAGCTATTAAAAAGAATTGTCTTTGACTTGTAAAATGGTGTACTTATAAAATTAACTTAAAATATGAACTACAAATATTTATAAGAATTTAATTTTGATGCTTGTAAAGTAGTTTTACACGTGTATCCAATTAGGTAATGACACATCAATAAAAAAAATACATTTCACATTGACCGCATGAATGGTCATCCAAAAGAACGGATGTGATTGCACGACTATGTAAAACGCTTTACACTGTTAGTGCATCAAAATTAAACTCTATTTATAAATTGAACTTAACATTACTTGAAAAAATTTAGTAAATAAATCAATTAATCTTATCATCTATTAGAACTATTTCTATGTAAACTGTCTTGCTCTTGTCAAACTTGAATATAACTTTTTATAGCTTTATAATTCTTGTCTTTATTTTTCATACTTTCTCTTCGTATAATATACTATAGGTGATACTATTAATAGGATCGTAGTCAATAGTCATTAGGTATGGAAAAGAATAGAATAAAAACTATGTGAAAATTATAAATTTTTTAAATAATAAACATGAAAGGAAATTTACTTCTTATTATATATACTAATAACATGTCAATAATTTTAAAAAATTTACTAATAATACTAATAGTTTAAAGATAATTTTACTATAGTTATAATAAATTTAGTTATTACTCTAAATAAATAAAATAAATAATATATTTGAAAACTAAAGAAAAAAGGATTAGCGGTAATCATGTTTAGAATGTTCCCATGTTTTTATTTTTTATTTTTTTTGCTTGCTATTTTTCACTGCAATGTTAGATAAAGAAATTCTAAATTTGAAATCTAATAATAAATATATCATGTAATAGAAAAATAAGAATATATATATATATATATATATATATATATATATATATTATTGCTATATAGGGAGTCAATGCACAAAGATATGTTATCGTAATAAAATATCACACTATGAATAATTATATTTGTCAAGTAAATTTATTTATACTATATATCTATTATATTATTTTATGTAAAATTAAAATCTACTCTTATATATATATATATATATATATATATATATATATATATATATATTTGCTTCTTACATTGTCTAAAATTAAATTGCTATTATGTCTAAAGGCTTCACATGGTAAACATAATATAATTAATATCTAATATTTTAATAATTAAATACCTAAAATAAATTAATAAGTAATAATAATTAATACTTAAAATATCATATATATATAGTTTTTGATATTGTCCAAAATTAAATTGAAATTATGTTCAAAGTCTTAATATCGTAATTGAGGTATAATTAATACCTAAAATTTTAATAAGTAAATACCTAAAATAAGTTAATTAAATAACAACAATTAATACCTAAATTATTGAAAAATTTTTTTTAATAAATGTGAGGAATAAAAATAAAAAAATAATAAATAATATTAGTGTTTAAATGAAAGAGTCGATAAAGTATAATAATTATAAGTAAAAATAGTATTTTTATTTTGGACAAAAAAAAAAACACATGAGAAATTGTTTAATAATCCGTGCCATGTATATGATAATAAATTGTTCAATAATTCGTATTATGTAGGTGATAAGTTTGAAATTATAATTTTAAATTATTTTATTAAAATTAATTTAAATTGTAGTAATTGCCTTTATTTTTTCTTAATCTAGTATTATGTGTATCAACTCTAATATAGTTATTAATCGTTTTTGTTAATCTAATTTTTTTCTCTAAATTTATAATTTAGAATAACAATTATAAATATTAATAATTAAACAAATTATTATATTATAATTATTTACGTTTTATTCCCAAAATTGAAAACATACTATTTTTTTATTTAATGGTTTTTTATTTATACTACCAGTATATATTAATCAATTAGTCAATAGTTTTTTTATTCGTAGGATATATTTATTTATTTTATTTAAATAATTTTAAATCTTTCCATATTTAAGTACACATATATATTAAGTCACATATATTAATTATTTTTTGATTTTTTGATTATAAATAATGTTTTTAGCCTACAATAATTATACTGATTTTGTTATTTCATTAATACCATCATATGCGTAATAATATTCATAAATCATACTAATTTCCGTATTTATTTATAGGTATATATATATAATTGTTTAGTTAATAATTTTTTTATTTTTAGAATATATTTATTTTGTTAAATAATTCTAAATACTTCTTTTATATATATATATATATATATATATATATATATATATAAATATATTTAAATCGTATATATTAGTTAATTTTTTTATCATAATTAATTTTTTTTGAGTCTCCAATCATTCAATAATTTTGTTATTCTTGATTATTAATGTCATTGTGTAATTTTTATAAATGATAATAATTTCTATATTTATCTGTACATATATATTAATTTTGTTAAATAATTCTAAATATTATAAAAATTTAAGTCACATATATTAATTATTTTTTTGTTATGATTATTTTTGTATATATATGATTATTTTTTATTCTACAATTGAGTAATAATTTTTTATTTTTTATATTCATGCATATTTTCCAATCCTTTTTCATATGTATGATTAACAATTTTTTTTAAATGGTGATATTTTAATTTTTTTTTCACGTATTTTTATATATTAGCAAGAAAGCAAAATCATGTATTGTGACTTTTTTTCCTTTTTCACGCCTTAATCTTAATTAATCAATCTTGTGTCCAAAATAGATGTTAGTTAATCTTAATTAAACTTTTAATCATTCTAATTTATTGATGAATTACATTTCTCTTAATAATTGCATTACTAATTTGAAATACAAAAAAAAGGTGATACATATATAAAAAAAACAAACTTAAAAAAAATCATATAAAAAGTTTAAAAATAACATATCCATAAAGAATAGTCATAATATATAAATTGAGACAACAATTTAAATTTCTCTAAAATTAATTTAATCAACTACCAATATTAGAACTAAATTATTTAAATAATATTTAATCTATTCTAATTCTTAGATACGTATAGATTAGAGTCATTCTCGTAACAACCAACTGAAATAACATCATAAGATCGAATACTTAGAATCGGTACAAATTAAGACTATCTTCTTGTTAAAATTGTCAAATTAAATTGACTTTTATTCTCTTCAATGGCATTGCATTAATGCACCAAAAGACCGGTAGTTTCTGAAAAAAATACAATATGTTATAAAATTATTTTTAATACAAAAAGCTTAAGAGAAAAAAATTTAAATATAGTACCAATCTTTGAATTGCATCTTCAAGGTTGGCACGAATTTTTCAAAATTGAACCTAAATTGAGAAAATTCAATCTCATTATATGCTCCACTTCGAATATTTTTGGACAAACATAGAAAACGTAGAGGGGATGTGATTAAGTAGATATTTTATAAAATTATATTTAAAATCCTCACTTATTTTTATAATTACAAAAATAACCCTGAACTTTTATAAAATATTCATTTTTACCCTATACTTTACTTATTACCCAAAATACCCGAAAACTTATATAATTACAACAATAAATTCAATCTTTTCATAAAAATACAAGTATATTTCCTCAAAAATAATTCTTCTGGGCTAATTCTTCTCTTCACCAAGAACTGAAACCCTCCTTATTATTTTTTTAAAATATACATTTAAATCTTAATCCGTTTTTGAGTTTTACGGTTACCGATTTTTCACAACTTTTAATTTAATTTCTCGGCCGTTAAACCTCACCCACACTACTAGAAAACTAGTTATTACAGATGGATATTTTCGACGGATTTTATCCCACGGAAATACAGACGAAATTTCAGAGGGATTTTTTGTCGGAAAATAAAAAATGAATTAGCATAAATTATAGACGGAAAAGAGAATCCATCGATAATTCTGTCGGAAAAATTAATTTTTTTCATGGAAAATGATTATAGACATATTTTTCGTCTGTAATTAAAGGGACAAAAACGCTACGTTTTATTAAATCATTATAGACGGAAAATTCGTCTGTAATTTAAAATTTTCCGTCGAAAATATTGAATTAAATCCAACTCTCCCTCTATCCTCTCGAGCTCCACACTCCAAAGGAGAACTTCATAGTCATCTTCCTCTCCATTCACATTCCAAAACTTTCTCCTCAGCGTCTTCATCCACCGAATTCTTCCATCATCAACACCTTTGAGACTTCTATCACTCTCGTCGTCGTCAATCATCGCTATTCCCGTACTGTCCCTTCTCTTCCCCTCTTTTACGAGGACAAACCCTAATCCTTCTTCAACGATTTTTTCTTCCCTTTAAACCTAACACCGATTTGTTTATGCTTTCACTTGATGGTTTCTCTTCTCATCGCTTCTTCAGGTATTTTTTACATGAGTGAGAAACAGGAAGCAAAGCATCGGGATCATTCTATCTTTTGGTTGTTGCTTGCGTGGTTACTTTTTATTATTTTTTTAATATCTCTTGCTTTGGATTGTGGGTGTCCATGGAATTCGCGTTGGTGGTCCCGCCCTGTACCCGAATTCGCGTTGAGTTCTAAGTTTGTTGATCTTTCTTTGGGTTCCTTTGATTGCGAATCCACTTGATTTAAAAACTCCAAAATTTTTTTAATTGTTGTTTATCTTGGAAGATTTACTATACAGAGGTGCTCCCCTTGAAAAATATTGTTAGTATCTTTGATAGAAATCTAAGAATCGCTGGTTAAATTATTTGGTGTGGTTTATTTGGTTTGGAGTTTGTGCTGTGATAATTAGGAATTGGTAACTGATTAATGTTGGTGCATCTGTTTTTTTGGATTTTCTGAAATTGTATGATAAAATCATTGTCCACTATTTATCATTTATTTTGAATTCATCGTGCTTGATTTGTGATATGTAATTTAGAATTTTTCTTGCATTTTGCTTGGTTTCACAGATGCTGTGAAACAATTAGCTGCTGTTATTTGTTGGCTGTTATTTTGGTGCTATGAATTTTCTATTTTATCTTGAGATTATGTTTAGGTGATGAACTTAATTCCAGGGAGAGGTGAGAAAGTATTTAAAAAATTGGAATAGTTTCTCTAGTTAAAATTTAGGTGTTGCTACTTTGTTGATTGAATCCGTGCACAGGTCAATTCAACTAATTGACTTATTGTTCTTTCTTATAATTGAACTAATCTGTCATGTCAGAGTTGTTTGCATCAGTTGACCTATTCTGTTAGTTACATATTAGAATGGAACCAAATAAAAATGGCACATTATAAAGGTTTAGGTGGAAGGTTCAAATCAGTGGTGTGTTGCAACATGGGTTAAAGAAATTTATCTAAAATTTATAGAGGGAAAATTCGTCGGTAACTGGTAAAAATCCGTCTGTAATTTTTCGACGGAAAAAATCCGTCGGTAAATAATTTTCGACGGGACTTTTACAGAGGGACAAAATCCGTCGGTAATTTTGTCGGTAACCAAAAATTCGTCTGTAATAAAGACTAAATCCGTCTGTAAATCTGTCTGTATTAATTCATTTTCTAGTTGTGCCATTTTATTCAAAAACTAACACAATGACAGCCCCAAATCAGCCTCATTATCACAGTTTGGACAGCATAAACATGACCAAATCACAAGTTTAATCACATATAATAATATATCAACAAAATTCAATATAGAGTCAATCAATAATCAATCATAACAACTATTCACTTATCCAACACAAATTTAATTGGTGAGAATTTATTGAAACCCTATCTCCGTATGAAATTAAAATACTCGAGGCTACGGAGAAGCTTTCTGACCGAGCGGCCAAAGAAAAAAATGTCAGAAATCGTTTGTGCCTCCTAAAACTCCAATTGACCGTGAACTCGAGGAAAAGAGGGTCTACGTCACCATCAATTTCTACTAGACAAAAATAACACTAACATGTAAAAAAAAAGGATACAAATACTTTTATTGAATTATATTTTTTATTGAAATTACGAATTGCAGAAAATTGAAGCCGAAATTTTAGTGAGAGTTACTATTTTCTTGCATGCAAGCTTCGGACTTTCTCTTTCTTATTTCCTTTCTTTTGTTTCGGTGGTGACAATAAAGAAGTGAAGAATGATGAAAGGTGATCAATGGAATAAAAGATATATGTGTCACATTATGTAGGAAAAATAGACAAAAGTACACTCAAATTTTCACACGGTGGATAGATGTACTTCTTAATTTTTTAATGAGTCATTTGCACACACGAATATAAAATTTCATTGTCAATTGTACCTTTCCATGACCTGAGTAATTTTTTCGGCAGTGGTGGAGGCCAGGTGGCACCGTATTGTTTGATGTGGCCAATTTGGGGTGACATAGTGAAAAATAAAAATATTACATTCTAAAATTTGTTGAAATATTTATAAGAAAATGGCATAATGGAACCACTGTTCATCCTTTTCCTTCTACAATTCCTTTGAACCCTAACACAGGTGGAAAAAACCAACCAAAATTATAATCAAACTCATAAGCCAACATCTCCCAATCCTGCTCCAACAACCCAATCAATGCCACAACCTGAAATCCCAAACGTCAACCGAAATACGACCCAGCAGCAAAGGGAAGCAGAAGTCCCACCTCCTAATGGTTCCAACAAGAAGGTCAGAATGAAGTGCCCACCCAACAATCTTAGAACAGTCAGAAAAACAGAAGAGTATCGTATAAGAAGCCAGCACCGACTGGTCAAAGGTTTGGGCAAGGAGGAAGGAATGAGGCACCAAAGATCTTTGTTTCTCGTGTGGAGCCTGATTCCTCTGATTCAACAACAAAATTAGAATTCACATACCTCAACGAATCTTCCAGAGTTCCACTCTTTAGCAGATTCAAGCACCAATGCGTCAAGTCCATGTAGACACTTGCCATTATTGTAGTTAAACTTTTTTTTCTTCCTATTTTTTAAGGCAGAAGTTGAGCCACCACAACTACTGGCACAAGCATGAGGTGTATTCTTCCTTTGTTGAGAGGTGTGACATTTTGATACATTAGAGTTTACAAACTCCTATTACGATAGACAGGAAGAAGATGTACAGAGAAAAATGAAGAGAACGAAGGAAGAATTTTGTTCCACCCTGTGTTAGGGTTTGAAGAAATTGGAGAAGGAAGAGGATGAACAATGGTTCCATTGTGCCCTTTTCTTATATTTATTTCAATAAATTTAATAATGTAAGAATTCTATTTTCCATTCAAATTGGCCACATCACACAATACCGTGTCACGTGGCCTCCACTACCACCAAAAAAATTACTTAGACCACAAAAGGGTAGAATTGACAACGAAATTTTATATTCATGTATGCAAATGACTCATTAAAAAATTCAAGAGTACATCTATCCACCGTATAAAATTTCGGGTGTACTTTTATCTATTTTTCCCATTATGTATATATGCTTATACATAATCAAGCCACGTTTGACTTTTCTTTGATTTTTTTTCCTTTATGGCTTCGGCCATTAATAATAATAATAATAATAATAATAATAATAATAATAATAATAATAAGTTTAATTTTGCTTATTAAAATAGATTTTAATAAATAATTTAAATTAATAAAATAAATCATAATTAATTTAAACTTTAATAATTATAAAATTAATTTAATTATTTTTAGTAAATTAGTTTCTAAAAATAAGAGGTTTCAATTAATAAAATAAATTATAATTTATTTATGTTTATATTTTAAAAAATGTGGGTCGTTATACTACCCGTCCTAATAATAATAATAATAATAATAATAATAATAATAATAATAATTAGTAAAATGATTAATAATATTGTATCATATTTAAATTTTTATTTTAATTTATATTATGTATGTAATGATGATTATATAAATTTTAAAATTTAATTTTATTTGTTGGATTTTAATAATTATAGAGACAGGTAGGGGCGAGGTGGATATCCACAAGAGCGGGTTAGGTTTTAACATTTTACTTTCCGCGGGTAGAAGCGGGGCGGATTCGATGTGAATTATTGTAGGGTGGAACGGGGTTGGATAGGGTAAAAACCCGCCCAGACCCGCCCTATTGCCACCCCTAGAAAAGGGTCTGACCAGGTGGCTTGGAGCCAAACATAAGATGAGACTTTTAGCCTTAAAACCAAGGTTCTAAAAATTGGTTCGATGTGAACTACTGAAAAAATTGATTTGGATAGAAGGCAAAATCGGAAGTTTGCAAAATCGGCATTAGATCGCCAAACTGATCGAGAACCGGTCAATCGAATCCAACTGTGAACCGGCCAATTTTTAGGATTTTTCCCGAAACGGTGCCGTTTTCATTGTGGAACCCTAACCATTACTCAACTCTTTACTCCACAGTCCACAAATGCGCAGCTCCCAGTCCCAGCACTCCCTCGAGCTTCTCCAGTTCTTCTTCCTCTCATCGTCATCGAAGCCACTGGTGCAACTTTCGTTCAGCCACCGCCGCCGTTGCAACTTTGAGCGTGAAGTCATCGGCGCAACTTCCATCCAGCCACCACCGTTGGAGCTTCAAAAATCGAAGCCACCATCGTCAGTCTAGCCTCCTGCCTCCATCGTGCAGCCACTTCTCGCCGACGCCAGCTTTATTCCATTGCATCAGCCACTGTCCTCCCCTGCTCTGCTCTGTTCTAGCTTCTAGCCCTATGTATGCATGTTGGTTGTTGCATGTCGTCCGTGGTTATCTCTACATCTTAGTTTCACTTGAGTCTCATCTCAGTCACATTGCTGGCATCTCGTGGTTCATTTGTCTCGTCGTCGATGGCAGAAGCAACTCGTGGGGTTGTCTCTTGCTTCATCACCTTTCGTAGGGTGGCCGCCGACTCACCGTCGACCGTTGGTGAGTCCCTACACTATCGCTTCCTGTACTCTCTTTTTCAGATTTTTCTTCTCTCTGTATTTTTGCATGTTGCTAAGTTTCTCATCAATAAATTTGCCTTATTACTGATCAAAATATTACTATAAATTAGACTATAAGTAGGATTTGTTAAATTTGTAGTTTTTTGAATTTGTACTGCTGATGTTACTGATTCATTGTTCCTTCAGTGTTTTTTTTTGTTGTTTATCGTTGTGATGAACTTTGTTAAATTAGGTTGAAAACTGTTAATCTTTTTTCATTTTTTGTTATTCTAACTTTTGTTCTTATTAAAAAATTTGCAAACTCAGAAGATGCAATTTAGTATTATGGCTGATTTGGATTTGCTGAGAAAGATTCAAGATTTATTGTCCCTCTCTTGGGTTGAATGAAGTTTTGTTAAAATTAAAAGATTGTCTCTGAGCAATTACAACGTGCATTATTATTATTACACACAGAAACTAATTCAACATTGCCATTACATTTTGGCGAATGTATCTTTGCTGTAAAGAAAAAATACTGTCCAGGTTTTAACGTTGTCATTCTTAGTTAATTATGCTTAGATTGTAATTGTCTTGATGATTTATTAATTTGTTACGGATAATAGTATCAGTCACAAGTTTCATGTTATTTTGAATAATTTGTCATTTCATATTTGGATATTTTTTTGTTATTTAATTTTTGAATTTGTACTTTTATCAGAATATAAGACTTTGATTGATATTTCATGTAATGCTTTAAATTTGGAAGATATTTTAAGGTTTATGTTATACTATTATTATGTTTTATGATGTTTATTTATAATCTATTTATTATTTTATTATAAAATGATTTTTTCAGTTGAATTACGGTTAGACCTGTTGAATCAATAAACTAGTAAATCAATGACTAGAACGGTTTGATGACCGGTCTGATTTTCAGAACCTTGCTTAAAACAACCTACCAATCCGTGCTTGGTAATTTTGAACCTCCTAGCCAAGACATGGAGGTGGAGAGGCTCAAAAAATATCAAATCTTTCATTTGGCTTGTTGCGCATGAAGCCATTCTTACAAATATCGAGAGAAGAAGAAGACATCTATCAAATTTAGCTACCTTCCCAAGATGCACCGAGTATAATGAAACTACTCGCCATGTCATTTGTGATTATTCATTTGCAAAATGTGTTTGGCAATTCATGAGTCTTCATGAAGCAATCCGTGACTTCTTTAAATTAGACCTAAGAGATTGGATGATAAACAATTTGTCCAGTAATTATGATTGACCAGTTTTATTTGGGCTAACAATCCCTTCTCTTTGGTACCATAGAAACTGCTTTGGTTTTTAAGGAAATATTATTTTTCCAGTTGTAGCCTCTGAATCGACTAAAGCTTATAGTATTAAAATTCTGAATGTTATAAGTTGTTTTATCGATTTTTAGTAAATTGAAAGTGGTTCGATATCTAGTGGTTTGGGAACGAAACATACTCTTTTATGATTACCAGTTTTCAAAAGTGCATCAAAGGACCTATTTTATTGAACAAAATAAAAGAAAATCTGAAAGATCAACAAAATAAATTTTAAAAATAAATTGACTGAATTTGAAATAAATTGCACTGAATTTAAATGAAACAGTAAAATGCCTTCGATTAGATCAAAGGATTTTTGAAATTGAAAATACTGAAACTTAGGATTAAACAAAAAAGATAAACGTGCTCAAAAGGTAAACTTGCAGAGAAAGTAAAGATTATAAGAAACATAAATGAAATTTAAAGACGTGGAAGGAACCCTATAGAAAAGTAACTAGAATGCAGACTCAGTAAGTGCTTGGAATATGAGTGTACTTGAGTATTTTTTCTGAAGCAAAGTTCCAATCTCTTCTTCATCGATCTTTCATCTATTTATTAAAATCTTCGACCAATCAGGTTCAAGAGAGTAACTTCTACGTGTGCTAATCTTCGAGTAACTGTTCCTGCTCTTTCTACACAACGTGAATAACCGCTAAAAAATCAACTCTAGAGAACCTTTATTCCTCAATTGAATCCATGGCTCCTGCTTCTTGTTCTTTGACAAATCTTTCTCGATACAACCCCTATACCTTGAAATAAAAATCCAAGCACAGTATTTCTCGAAATCAAATATTTTCGATCAACAAATTGTCCTCTTAGAACTAATATATTTTTTAATATCATTTAAAAATAAAACACTTAATCCTATTTCAATTTAACTTCACCACTATAATCAATAAATTTGTTTTAAATGATATTTATTAATTTTCATTTATTTGCACCTACTATGGCATGTTTCCCATTACTAATTGTTTCTCTTTCTTACCCTTCACCTTCTCAAAGAAGCATTACTTAATTCTTTTTATTTTCTTTTGGGAAAATTCCCATCATTTACAATGGTAAAAATTTTTTATATATAAATTAGATAATTTTTTATTATAATTTAAAATTTTAATAATTGAATGATAATAAAAATTTTACATGCTTCAATTTGAGTAGTTAAATTTTTAACTTTATTTTATAATTTAAAAAAAAATTAATTTAATTATCTCTAATTATTAAATTAAAATATTTACTTAAAAATAATTTATAAATTAATAATTAAATAATATTTTATAAATATTAATATTAAATTAAAATTAATTTTCAATTACTCTATCACCCTAGTTTTATTAAAATTACTAAATTACCTAAAATTCCCAACCTATACACAAAATCCTAATTCCCAAATTAAAAATTCCAACTCTCAATTACAAACAAAACCCTATCCCCTTTACTACACTGCCTCACCGCCACTCACCCACCGTCATCCCCTTTCCTTCTTTTTCCTAAATTTATACACCAGAACATAACACACACACGGTAGAGAGAGGAGAGAGCACGGAGAGGAGATCCGAGAGAGGGAGGGTACCACGCCGCCACCAGTCATCGTCGCGCCACCGTCGCCGCACGTCGCTGCCACTGTCAAGGTTGCTGTCGCCGCCGTCCTGTGTTGCAACCGCGTCGCCATTAAAGAAGAGGAGAGCGAGGGACTCGCGAAGCAAACGCCGTCGAGCCGAGTCCAGAGGAGAGGGGTGCGATTCGCAGGCGAGATGGAAAGAGACAGTCACGAAGAGAGGAGCGCCGCCGTTGTTGTCGCGGTGTGTGGGCTTCGCGAAGAAAGAGGGACGAACGCGAAGGGGGAGTCTGGTTCACGCTGTCGTGCCTCCACCGCCGCCAGGTTCGTCGCCGTTGCCGTTCGTTCTAGCCGCCGCTGCTGTCGTTGGAGTTGCCGAGAAGGGGAGCCCGATACGAGAGGAACAGTGCACAAGGAAGAGGGAGAGAGGTCCGATGCTGAGCTGGTTCCTACCACCGCTGTTCTGCCACGCTGCTGCTAGGGCCAGCCACCATCTCCGAGCTCGCCGCCATCGCTCAGGTCACCGGAATCAACTGTTGGAGCTGCGGCTGTGTTGTACTTAGTTCCTTTGGGTACAGTAAGTTATCTTTGCTCTGAAAATTCGTTAAATCGTTGATTTCGTTATACGTTTCTAAGGTTCTTGCGACAATGCCTTAGGATTGAATCCCGGTTATTGCATGTTGGTGATTTTAACTTGCTGTTGTGGCTGCAGATATAGTGGAGCTGTGGTTGCAGCTGCCGCTGAGTGCGGGCTGAGAGAAAATGGTTTCTTTGACGCGTTTGGTTTTACGAGTTTCAGCGAGCTGAGGTATGGGCGATTTCTTAAACTCATTTTACTTTCAAGAATTGTTATAAGTCTATATTAATATGAAAAATATATTTTTATGATTTCGTAAGTTTTATGAATTGAGTTGCCTTGAATGAATGTAAATGCTAGTTTGAATGGTTTATTGATTGATTAAAGATGTTTAGTCGGATTTTGTACTTGGATTAAGGCTATTATGATGATGATTGGACTGTAGCTGTTTTTGATTATTGAGTTGCAAAGTTGGTTTGATTAAATACTATGTAAAATAATTTTCTTGATTTGGGGTTTAATTTGACATTAAAAATGAATTGGCGAATGAAATGATTTGAGATATTGGAATGTGTTTTGTTGATTTATCGGAAATGAATGAGAATTTGAAAATGATTTGAATGATTGACTTGTGTTCGGTTTGGTTTGGTTTGGTTAGGACCCGAAAAGAGTGGCAAAGTTCGAATTTTATGGGAGGTGTTGCTGAAATTTTTATGAGAATTTTTGGAAGTTTTATTTTTGGTTAATTGGGATTTGAAGAATTGTTTTATTTGAACTTGATTTGACTAAAGAAAAGAGTATGGTTTGAGACATTTGGTTGAATAAAAAAATGATTATTAAATTGCTTTTCAACAGAATGAATTTGGTTTGGTTAATGACAAAGAGGATTATGTTTTCGTGTATTTGATTGAACGAAAATGAATTAATACGAATTAGAGAATCATGATTCAAGGATTTTGATGAATTTAAAGAAATGAGATTGGTTGTCTCTCTCTTAAAGCTTAGAGGTTTTCCCGTGAAATTTGATTAATTGAATCTTGACTTAAGGTAAATTAATTTGATTTAATATTTAATCTTTTGGGTTGAAGTTGATTTGAGACTTTCGTTTTGGTGAAAATGAGTTTTATAAAAGAGAAATAGATTTGAATTGTGTTTAAAGAGTGATTTTGATATTTGAAACACATGGGCAGTACGCAAGGGTTGTGGTTTAGTCCGACTTGCTCAAGGTCAAGATTTTTAAAAGAATATGGTTTTGAATGTGATTACTGACTGGCAAGGATCATGGTGGTGTACCGTTTGTCCAGTGTTGAGTATATTGATTAAGATGGATTGTGGATATAACTTATTGTATATGATTTATACGCCTGACAAGGATCGTGGTGGTGTACCGCTTGTCTAGTGTCGCGATGGACGTGGGGATCGTGGTTGTTTACCGCTCACGGGTTGTGAAACTGTTTGTAGGGGTTGTGGTTATTTACCGCCCACAGGTTTTTGTTTCTTTTTCAATTGAGAACGTCTGTAGGGATCGAGGTAGTTTATCGCCCGCAGATAGTGGGGATCGTGGTACTGTACCGCTTACCAGTTTTAAAGAGGACGATATCCGAGTTAGCTACCGGATGTGTCAGGTTCTGGCAAAGTAACCGACACGTGAACTCACGGCCAGTAGGACAGGCATGAATCATGTTGCATTGTGTGTTTTGTTTGGGTGTGCTTAAGTGTTTTGGTTTGCCTATCTGATGAATTCTGTTCAATTAGTAACTATGATACTTGCTGTAACTGTTCTTTATATGTGTTTGTCTTGAATTTGTTTTTGTGATTGATTCTGTTTGGGATTGAGTTTCGATGGTGAATTGTTTTGAATTGGGCCGGAGGCCGAGGTGATTTGATTAGGGCCAGAGGCCGAGATTTGATTATATATTTGGCCGGAGGCCATGATTGGTTGTGTTTGGGCTGGAGGCCATGAATGATTGAATTAGTGGTAAGTTTTGGTTAAAATGTTATTTTGCTTGAAATTTTTGTAAGAAAAATACGAATCTTAGATTTGAATAATAAACTGATAATCACTGCGTTTTGAAAATTGTTTTATTTAAAATATCTTCTTACGACAATTCTTAAAAACCACTTACTGATAATCCTTTTGAGGACGTCTTTTCAGGACGGACGAGGAAGTTGATGAAGTTTTTTTTTGATAAGTCCTTAGCTGTACCGTTTCTGTTTGTACATATATTCGTCATAGTTTTTCCTCGCCTTTGTCATTATAATTTTGTAAGAGGGATAAGAGTTGTATGATATGTATGTATCTAACATTTGTAAGTTACTTGTATAAGAAGTTTTGTATATATGTATATGCATATTTGTTATCAAATAAAAAGAATTTTCACTTTCTCAAAGAAATAGCGATCTGGTATTCGAGTTAAACGCTCATATTTTATTATTATTAAGTGTAGAAGTCGTCGTAATATCCGAGCTATTAGAGTGGCGTAGCCGGGAGCGTGACATTCTGATAGTGAAGGTGTTACAAAATGCACTCTCTAACTGTGCCCAAGTCGCCATGGAATTAGGTTTGAGATTTGAAAACTAAGTAAAAACATTTTTCGTCAACGAAGAAGGAAAGAACTTCATTTTCAAATTCTCATCATTGGCCAAATTGCCTATCTCAACCAAATATCAAGCAATATGCTTAGTAGTCGATTCACCAACTTCTCCAACAAATTTTGTAACTATTTTAGGATTTTTTACCCCTCGAGACACCTCTGCAATTTGAACAACAGTAGGAAAAACAGAGACAAAATAAGATCGATTCATAAAACCCACATTAAATCCAACCATATAGAGCACATCCTCAATAATTCTCATGATTTGATAACATTCACCACCTTGATTGGCTTGTAATCAAGCCAACACATCATCAACATTTTGGCCACAACGAACCATTCGAGGATTTTTCCTGCCTAAAAGTGTATCATCATTTTCATTTTTAAGCAAATTTTCAATGCCTTCATAGTTTCCTTTCATATTTTGCCTAGCAAGATGTTCAAACTTTATTTCATGATCTACTATCATAGGGTTCAAAATTGTAATCATTTGTTGGGTTAATAAGTTGACCAAATCATGATGATTTTCATTGACGTGTTGACGAAAAGCCACCATCGAATTAGAAGCATTCGATGTAGAACTCACATAATAATCTTGAAAATACTCGGGATGTTGCTGCAATGGTTGAACATTATTTGTCCCAACTTTGCTTCCAAATCAAATAGGAGGAGCAAAACCACCTATTGGCGGTGTGTAACCTGTTAGAAGGCCATAAGGAGGCCAACCAATAGTTACTGGGGGTTGAGTTTGTAATATGTTACTATGTGGGCGGATTTTATGCTCATTATTCCCTATCTGGGAACTAGTGACCACCAAACTCTCATTCAACGTATTTCCTTGTGGACGTGAAGTCGAAGATTTTGCAACTATAGGCACACTGTCATTTACAGATGAACCACCATTAATATTCAAAACTTCGTCTACCATGCGTACAATTCTTCCACTTCTTAATTGCATGGCAACACACAATCATTTGACACAGTTAAATTTTCAAACTGTCCCCCTGGGTGTGCCAATTTGTTTTATCGATTTTTAGCAAATCGAAAGTGGTTCGATATCTAGTGGCCTGGGAGCGAAACCTACTTCTTTGTGAGCACTAGTTTTCTAAAGTGAATCAAAGGACCTTTTCGATTGAACAAAATAAAAGGAAATTTGAAAGATCAACAAAATAAATTTTGAAAATAAATTGACTAAATTTAAAATAAATTGCATTGAATTTAAATGAAACAGTAAAATGCCTTCGATTAGATCAAATGACTTTTGAAATTGAAAATACTGTATTGAAACTTAGGATTAAACAAAAAAGATAAACGTGCTCAAAAGGTAAACTTGCAGAGAAAGTAAAGATTATAAGAAACATAAATGAAATTTAAAGACGTGGAAGGAACCTATAGAAAATTAACTAGAACGCAGACTCAGTAAGTCGTTGGGATATGAGTGTACTTGAGTATTTTTTGTGAAGCAAAATTCCAACCTCTTCTTCATCGATCTTTCATCTATTTATTAAAGTCTTCGACCAATCAGGTTCAAGAGAGTAACTTCTGCGTGTGCTAATCTTCGAGTAACCGTTCCTGCTCTTTCTACACAATGTGAGTAACCGCTAAAAAATCAACTCCAGAGAATCTTTATTCCTTGATTGAATCTATCAACCGGCTCCTGCTTCTTGTTCCTTGACAAACCTTTCTTGATACAACCCCATACCTTGAAATAAAAATTCATTACATTTTGAGCACGATATTTTTCGAAACCAAACATTTTTTATCAACAAAAGTAATATTCTTCCCAATAGATTCTTAAGAGAGGAAGCTCGGTAGATTTAGTGAATTTTCCCTTTAGAAGATATTACCAAGTTGAATGTTAATTATTCCCTCTTATCCCATTCTAATAGTGCTGCTTGTGGTGATTTTTTTCGAAATCATCTTAAAAGATATATGACTGGATTCTCTTATAACTTGAGGAGTTGCTCAATCTTACATGCAGAACTTTGTAAAATTGTAAAAAGACTTCAAATAACCGATGCAAACAACTTTCACCATCTTGTGGCGGAGTCAAATTCTTGGCTGGCAATACATTTTATTAAGGAGGATGTCCTACAACCTATTCACGCAAACCACTTTTAATTGACATTAAAAATCTAGTGAAGAGGTTGCAGATTATTGATTTGCACCATACCTTGCGTGAAGCAAATAGTACGACTGACGTTATTGCTAAAAGACGACAACACCTTTTAATTAGTCTTTATTTGTTCAACCGTTTCCCTTCAGACATTGTGCTAGCTTTGTCATGGGATCACTCTGGCACTTTTAGATTGACAGGAGACTAGTTTTGATTTAGTTTAATTATTACTTTATTGGTCCTTATAATTTTACTAAATTTATAATTAGGTCTTATAATTTTGTTTTTCAATTGGGTTTCTATCCACTACTTTTAATTTTATAATTATGTTCTTTTTAGTGTAAAAAAAATATTAGAGTTCACTGAATATTTCTCTGTTAGGTAGACAAAAAAACAGTCAGAATTTGCCTTATTTAGCATTAATTAATTGTCGCAACAATTAATAAATGTTAAATAAGACAAGTTATGATTATTTTTGACTGTTTTTCTTTGGTTACCAAACATTTCCAATTGAAGATATCTACAACTAAGAAACTAATTAGATCCTTAACTATATATTTTTTAAAAGAAATATTCCGTTAATTTTAATGTCTTGACATAAAAAACCTAATAATTTCAAAATTAAAAGCAATATAAACTATAAAGATCTTATTAAAAAATATAAAAATTTAATTATAAATTTAATAAAATTATAAAAATTAAAAGAATAATTAAATTTTTTGTTTTTTGTTTTCCTTTTTTCTTGTTCTTGGGTCCTTGATCCCTCCATTCCATGAAAAAAAAAGTGTACAATAAAAACGTGATTGTCATAGTTCTTTTTTTTTCTGTTTTAAATTTTAAACAAAATAATGATAGACTTATTATAAATAATACTTAATAGATATTTTCTTTAGGCAGTTTACCTGAATAAAATTATTGGCTTCTAAATTACATAAATATCTTAGACAAAAATAGGTTATTTATCTATTTTAAATAATTCTATATAAATAAAAGAGAAAATGACAAATAGGTTTCTGACCTTTTGTCCGCGGACATTTTTGTCCCTAACCATTAAAAAATACTTTTAAGTCCCTGACCTTCACAAAACTTGAACGGATCAGTCTCTGACGGAGGTATTTGGACAGATCAGTCCCTGACGGAGGCATTTAGACAGAGGGACTGATCCGTCCAAATTTTGTGAAGGTTAGGGACTTAAAAGTATTTTTTAATGGTCAGGGACGAAAATGTCCGCGCAACAAAAGGTCAAGGACCTATTTGTCCTTTTCTCTAAATAGAATAAAGTCAATTCGATAATATGTAACATAATAAATCGAAATATTAGAGGAAATCACACAAATTTAAAGCAAGGCAAAAACTATTTTTTTTTTTTTTGGTGACAAGGCAAAAACTATTTAAGAAGTCTAAGATAAATTGTAATTATTGTATGGCTCTTTTTCGTTTTGTCTTCGTATTTTTTTAGTGAATAATATTGAATCCCATCTTATGCATAGAATAAACATTTTGTAGGCCATTGTGATAATTATGGGTGTTAATAACTTTAGAGGAAGAAATATATATTATAAGAAAGATTTGCAAATAAAAACTTATATATTAAAAATTAAATTTAGATAATTGAATAATTATTAATTACATGTGTTTTTTTAATTATATTTTATCTATTTATAATAATTTAAACAAAACTTACATTTACTTTTATATATATTAATTTATTTTTTGTTTTGGACAATTATTTTAAAATAAACGGATTAAAATTATACATGTGTATATTCCATTGTTCTTTTAATGTCAATTACTTCAGATTTTTTTTATCCTGTAATATTGTTTACTCTCATTTTTCTGTATCAATTATTATGGTAAAATTAAATGGTCAAGGTGGATGCCCATTAATATAGGTGGTTGGTTTTATTCTCAATACTTAAAGTTAATAGTCAAAATCGTTTATGAAAGATACATCGATCTCCATTTTGATTTTTGAAAGACAAAATTAATCGAAATCGTTCCCAAAAGATACACGACTTGCATTGGTCACGTTAGTCCTTCCGTTACTTGAATGATGACGTATCACGTTAAGTGCCATGTTGCATGATGACGTGGTGGGTTAATGTCACGTATCACAAGATGATTGGTTGACGTGTCATGTAATACCCGGTCTAACCGAAATTAATTCAATAATAAGTTAAATAGGAGCGAATATGGTTGGAAGATTTGGCAATTGGAATTTGATAATTTAAATATGATATTTGGATTCAATGAATTTTTCCGAGTCGAAAAATATAGTTTTCTGCGTAAAAGCGCGCAGTGAAATTTTGAACCGGCAGTACCGGCTGAGATCTGTCTGGTACTACAGCTAAGGAAATTGATTATGAGTAAATAAGATTAAGAAATGAGGAATTATAATTAGGGAAGGTAGAAATATTTAAAGTGTGATTTAGAGCGCTAATCTTAAAGGTTTTGGCCCAAAATTAGGCCAATGGACAAAAATAAGTGAACCGGGCCTAAGTGGGTCCAAGACCCAACATATATATAAATATTATTTATGAGCATTTCAGCTCATTTTTATCCTAAAAGGAAGGGTTGGGGTGCTGAAATTGAGAAGAGAGAAGAGAAGAGAGAAAACCTAACTCTCTTTGATCTTCAAACCACCATAACTTGAGTTACAGAGCTCCGATTGACGAGCCGTTTGCAGCCACGCGTCGCTCTTCTCATCCTCTACAATTCTATCTAAGTTTTGTGGTGAGTATTCTATTCATATCTGCCCAGTTTTTGAAATTTCCCACTGTTATACGTTTTTAGGTAGTTAGTGTTGAAATCTTGTGATTTTGGGTGTTTAGGGATACTCCAACATGGATTCTAAGTGGGTTCTATCCCTAATTCATATGGGCTGAGGTAAAAAGTGCTCAAACCCTTGTGATTTGTCATTTTTATGAGCCCTAGGTTGATGTATGTATGTGATATTGGTTATGTTAGTGTATTTGGTGATGTTGGTGCACAATTGGGAGATTGGTATTGTTTGAGGAGCTTTGGTGAGGCTTGAAGCTAGGGTTGGTGAAGACTTCCAAAGAAGAGGCTCAATTGGTTTGGCTACAAGAGGTACGATTTAAGTTTCATTTAAGTACCGTATGTTGTGATGAGAATTCCTAGGCTAGATGCCCTTAGGATTAAGTTTGGATTGTGTAAATGGTTGGTGCTAATATGCATAGTTGGTATGTAATGTGAATTAATGATTGGGTTGAGAATTGTGTGGCCTTGTATGCTTGGTGTAATGAGAATTTGAGGTACTGGGTAATGAGTATTGATTTGTGGTTTATGCATTTAAATTGTGAAATTGGGCCGGAGGCCGTGAATTTTGGGCTGGAGGCCGGAAAGAGATAAGAAAGGTAAGTCGATGTGTGCATTGTATGATGACACAAGTGATTGGATGAATTTCAGATAATGAATATATGACTGATTGGGTTGGTTATTGAATAATAAAGTTTGAGGAGTTGAAGTGTGGAATTGGTAATTTTGGGTGAAATTATGTAGATGAGGTATGTTTGGTTTTGGTTGAGATATATTATGTGGTCATATATATGATTATGATTATTGATGCCTTGATGGTATGATGATGCATTAGAGATATGTATGTTGTGATATATGCTTGAGGAATGATTAAGGTTGATTTGTGGGTAAAACCACGTGATAGTGAGTATGATATTGATTATGTATAATGATGGTTGATTGGAAATAGTGTTGTTAAAATTTGGCATGAGGAAGAGCATATGATATGTAAATGTGTTTGAGTTTGAGCCACTTGGGTGAAGTGGGTTAAAATGGTGGGATGATGTTTTGTGAATTGTGGTAAAGTGTTAATGTGTGAGTTGAGGAGGCTTGATGTTGATTTTGGTATATTTTGATTGATTTCAAAGAAAGGGATGAAATTGGCATGTTTTGGTTGATTTCGAAAAGAGTTGAAAATGGCTTGTTTTGAAATGGCACTTTGTGGTTTTGTGTGAAAACATGGTTTTTGGGCATATTTTGACGGGACATAACTTGGACAGCGGATTTCTGTTTTGTGCCAAACTTGTTTAAAAGTGAAATTGGATCCGCGATGTCCATGCCGTTTGAAGAACGGGCGAAAAACAATTTAAAATGAGAAAGTTATGTCCGTCGGAAGATTGGGGGTTGAATCTGTGAATTCTGCAGCTTTTAACTTAGAAAATTTTTAGCAGAATGACCCTCCGCGCGTAGGCGCACTTGGCGCGTACGCGCCGTTCTTCAAGAAGGCACCATCCACGCGTGCGCATGATGTGCGCGGGCGCGTCGATGCGCTGCACCAATTGCCCAGCCATTTTCCCGAGAGTTGTGCCAGAGTTGTGTCAGTTTTGTGCCTGGGCGCAAGTGCACCCATGCGTACGCGTGGCTGACGCGTTCGCGTCGTTTGGCTAATTTTCAATCCACGCGTCCGCGTGCATGACGCATACGCGTCGATGAGTTTTGTGGCCATCCACGCGTGCGCGTGGAGTACGCGTACGCGTGGCCCTGTTTTCATGCCAAAGTTGATTTTTGAGTTTTAAAAGCCAAATCTCATACTTCTAAGCCTCCGATCTCACCCCTTATGTATTAAATCATTATGATATGCCTAGCAATGAGAAAGGAGCTAGGGGATGTGGTAACTTGCGAGTGAAGTAAGGGGAAAAGTTATGATCAATGATGATCAAAGATGATTATATGAGATATGGAGGATGACGGTGGAAGTACCGTGTATGCCATGATCCGAAGGACTATATTTATTGATAAATGGCCGGTTCTTGATTGAACCATGAGCCGGATGGCTGAGTTATTTCCGGGTTACGGCAAAGCCATTATTGTTTATGGCTAAGTATAAATGCATATATGATTAATGAATGAATGTGTTAAATGGATAATAATGAAAAATGTTGAAATGTGATGTGTGACCCTGGGTAGTAGGCAGTGGCGTTGTCCACTTGCTCCGGGTATGAGACGGGAAAGGATGTTTATGATAAATGAGTTTAATTATGGAGTTTTGAATAAATGTGTATTTGTAATACCTGGGTAGTAGTAAGGGTGGTGGTTCATCCCGCTTGCTCCAGGTTAATGTTTGAGATTTGATAACAGTGATGATTGCTTCTAAATTGAACGAATGTATGTTTTGAGATCCTGGGTAGTAGCAAGGGTTGTGGTTCGTCCCACTTGCTCCAGGTCAGAGATTGTGACGCCTAGGTAGTAGCGGCAGTAGTGGTGAATCCACTCGCTCCAGGTTGAGCTTTTAAACACCCGCCTGGGTAGTAGCCGCAGTAGTGGTTATTCCACTGGCTCTGGGTTGAGCGGGTAGTAGCAAGGGGGTTGTAGCTCAAACCTACTTGCTCCGCAATGGGTGTTTCTGTCCAATGGTTAGCTACCAGGACATGTCGGGTTGGCTATATAACCGACAGATGATATCATCAGCCATAGAGCAGGCATTCATCATTTGCATATATTTGAATTATTTGGGTTTGCCTATTTGTTTTGGATTTCTACATCATATATGCCATGTTACCTGACTATGTGCTACTTGTTCTACTTGTACCATATTTGTGTATTACTTGCCTGTATTGCTTGTGTTTGTACAACTGAGAGGCCCCTCATGTTGGTGTCGGTGGATGTTGAGGGCTGTTCTTGATAAGATGAATTGATGATGCGATTGCATGATGATGATGATTATTGAATGAGATAATTGGAGCTCCCTGGGTAGACGCAGTGATGTGGTTTCACTAGCTCCAGGCGAGGGTATGATGTATTGATATAGAATTGCTGAGGCAGAACAACTGGTGATGGTTTTGCTTATGATTCTGAGTCTGATTCGTGGAAGAGTCAGCGAGTTGGAAAACATGTGAAACATGAATTAGATTTAGCACGCCCTTATGACAGTTGCCTATTCATGGATTAGCGAGAACCTAGGATGAATAATTGGTGAAGGAGTTTAGGATGCTTAGTGAGTTTTTATTGTAGTGCATTGTATTTATTTGGCACTTTTACCATACTGGAAACCCATGGGCTCGGGGTTCTCATTCCGTATATATCTCTTGTTTTTCAGATACAGGTTCAGGTGCTTAGAAGTGAGCTGTGGGTCGTCTGAGAGACGGCGAAGATCTTTATTTTCTCTACTTTGTGTTTTGCTTAGAATGTCTCCACCTTTGTTTTGGAAAGACTATATTATGTATTGAACTCTTTTGAATTTTCCTATAGAGGCTCTCATGTTTCCTTCGTGAGAGGTTAAGATATACTGTTGTCAACTACTTTCATACTGTACCCTAGCCGGCCTAAACTTCGCGGGTCGCGACTAGTGGCTATTTACTTATATTATATATATCTATCTGTTATCTATCTCTTAATCTCCTCTACGCCTTGTCCGTATATCGTTTTCGGCTTCACGGTTTATCTTTTGTTGTCGAAACGTGAGTGATACGTCTTCGCGATTTTATTTCTACTCTTTTCAGGCTTCTCGATTAATACTCCTTTCGAAATTACCTATATTTATTTATTAAAAATCTACCTGAGAGTCGTACTACTGTAATATCATTGACTTATGACTCGAGCATAAGGATTTAAATATTAGGGTGTTACATTATGGTAGCAGAGCAGTTCGTCCTCGTGAGCCTGAGGGATGGAACTGCTTATGCTTCAATGCATACTCTGAGTCTGTGCGTGTGCTAGTTAGGGTATCTAACCGATACATCTAGCATGAAGTCCACGAGTGTACATTTGGTACTTTGAAGCACTATACTTCCGATATTGAGACTGATCAACTTGATATCGATTGTTTGGTGTGTATAGGAACCAGATGGCGCCTCGTGGACCCGGTCGGGGACGTGAAAGAGATCGTACTAATACGCAGGAACCGGAAATAAACCCGAATAACCTGGTAAACCTTATGGCGGCGTTGGAGAATATGGCTGCTGCTATGCAGGCCACTGCGGAGGCTCTTGGGCAACAGATAAACAATAATGGCAATGGCGGAAGGGAAGCTCAGGGCCCGATGACACTGACAACCTTTTTAAAGGTTAATCCACCTAAGTTCAAGGGAACCACCAATCCGACTGAAGCTGATACTTGGTTTCAGGCCATGGAGCGAGCACTGCAAGCGCAGTTGGTGTCTGAAGAGCAGTGTGTTGAATTTGCTACCTATCTGCTCACGGGGGAAGCATCGCATTGGTGGCAAGGGGCTCGACGTCTCCTGCAACAGGGGAATGATCCTATCACTTAGGATGCCTTCCAGGTGGAATTCTATAAGAAATACTTTCCGAATTCTGCCAGGACAGCCAAAGAATTGGAGTTACTGCAGCTGAAGCAAGGTGCTATGTCCGTATCTGAGTATACAGACAAATTTGAGGAGCTATTCAGGTTTTCCCGCATGTGTCAGGGAGCTCCGGGAGACTTCGAGGAATGAAAATGCATTAAGTATGAAGGAGGGCTTCGGAGCGACATCTTAAGTTCAGTAGGACCAATGGAGATCCGAACTTTTTCAGAGTTGGTGAATAAGAGCAGAATTGTTGAAGAGTGTGTGAAAAGGAGGGTTGCAGAAAAAGGAAGTCATAGAGAGCACAACCAAGGATTCGCACCAAGGGGTCAAGAGTTTAAGGAGAGAGGATACGTAAAACACTTTCCCCAAGGACAGAATAACTTTGCGACGAGTGAGGAGTCCCAAAAGAACGGTAAGGGAAAACGGGCAGCGGCTGCTTCTGATGTTTTGAGCTGTCAGAAATGTGGGAGTCATCACCCAAATAGGCCGTGCCGATTGGGGTTAGGTGTATGTTACAAGTACGGGTTACCAGGGCATGTATCAAGAAATTGCCAACAAGGAGAGAGTCAGGATGCGGGCCGATTGCGACAGTAAGATTGAGGTAATTGCAATAATCAGGCTTAAAGGACAGTGCGTGATTTTATAATACCGCCTGTACAGTAAAACTGGGAATGTCGAGCTTAATATTAGACTGAGGAGCAAACCGGATGGTCCGAGTAAGGATTTGCCTTAATACAAATGGATAAATGCCTGTGATGTAAATGATTTTTTTTTTGTTGAGAATGATGTGTTGTGTTTGTTATGTAGTTGGTTGATTTCTGGATTTTTGGTGAAACGGATTGAACCCGTGACTTTTAGTTCCTTTGATTTAAATAGATAAGGAATGATTCTAAATGAGGGATTTGGAAATGTTGATTTGAAATGCCAGTCATGCTAAGTTGTGGTTGAGTACTTGAGGAAGTAAGTGATAGAGCTCGTACTAGACGAGAGATCAGAATAAAGCAGCAGAAACTTGCGGAAGCAGTAACACAGGATAGCTACGAATAGGAGTTGTAAAAGTTTACTATAATATCTTAAGTTTGATTACTAGAAGGGTTAAGTGGGTTACTGCAAGTAATGATCCCCAAATAGTTGGAATTTATTGCGGCTGCGAGCTTTGATGGTTCTAAAGCGGATGAGGAAATTATCATTGATGCATAATTGGATTTAGATGATGAGAGAGTGCAAGTTGCGTGTTTGAGAGATGAGTACCATGATGTTTGGTCATAGTGACCTTGAAATTAGATTGAGATTTATAATGATTGGTTTTGAAAGATGAATGTGAAAACCATTAAATTGAAATGCTGATGCGGTACTGAGATTGGTTTGAGGGAACCCGTGACGGGTGGTAAACTCCAATTTTTGGGGAGGTACTGTTGAAAATTTTTCCCCAAGAATTTGAAAGAGCGTTGGTTATGGTTTTGAAGATGATTTTTGATATGAGTAACTTTAACAAAAGAGATGTGTCTCGAATGCTTTTATAGATTATTAAAGGAAAGCAGATTCTTATGATTTTGTTAAATTGTTATTTCAAACTCATTTGCTTTCTAGAAATGAAAGGGGTTTTTGATTGATGAGTCATAAACTTTATAACAGCAAGTCATGTAGAAATTCGAGGGTTTGAGAATAAGAAAGTAAGTTTGGAGGTTATGCTTGGAGTTGAGCTATGATTAGTGGTAATTGGCTTGGCAGAGAGAGATGATAGTGATGGAGTATGATTAAGGTGTGGTGATGATCTTTGATTGATTATAGTGATGTGGGACGATGGCTATGATTAACGATTATGGTAATATTATTGATGACATGATTTGAGATTTAATAGGGTGTGAGTTGATGAAATGATAAAAGTAAGGAGCGAGGTTATTGTTCGGCGTTGGACGAATGACCGAGAACCTCAGATATAGAGAAATCAGAGCGCGGCAACGGAAGCGCGCAGAGTAAAAGGACCTTGGAACTGTTATGCGTTGGATATAGAGGCAGACTACGCTCGCGTACTCGTAGTGATGGATGGAATTTTCGAGGGCGAAAATTTCTGTTAGGGGGTAGAATGTAATACCCGATCTAACCGAAATTAATTAAATAGTAAGTTAAATAGGAGCGAATATGGTTGGAAGATTTGGCAAATGGAATTTGATAATTTAAATATGATATTTGGATTCAGTGAATTTTTCCGAGTCGGAAAACATAGTTTTCTGCGTAAAAGCGCGTAGTGAAATTTTGACCGGCAGTACCGGCTGAGATCTGTCTGGTACTACAGCTGAGAAAATTGATTATGAGTAAATAAGATTAAGAAATGAGGAATTATAATTAGGGAAGGTAGAAATATTTAAAGTGCGATTTAGAGCGCTAATCTTAAAGGTTTTGGCCCAAAATTGGGCCAACAGACAAAAATAAGTGAACCGGGCCTAAGTGGGTCCAAGACCCAACATATATATAAATATTAGTTATGATCATTTCAGCTCATTTTACCTTAAAAGGAAGGGTTGGGGCGCTGAAATTGAGAAGAGAGAAGAGAAGAGAGAAAACCTAACTCTCTTTGATCTTCAAACCTCCATAACTTGAGCTACAGAGCTCCGATTGACGAGCCGTTTGCGGTCACGTGTCGCTCTTCTCATCCTCTACAATTCTATCTAAGTTTTGTGGTGAGTATTCCATTCATATCTGCCCAGTTTTCGAAATTCCCCACTGTTACATGTTTTTGGGTAGTTAGTGTTGAAATCTTGTGATTTTGGGTGTTTAGGGATACTCCAACATGGATTCTAAGTGGGTTCTATCCCTACTTCATATGGGCTGAGGTAAAAAGTGCTCAAACCCTTGTGATTTGTCATTTTTATGAGCCCTAGGTTGATGTATGTATGTGATATTGGTTATGTTAGTGTATTTGGTGATGTTGGTGCACAATTGGGAGATTGGTATTGCTTGAGGAGCTTTGGTGAGGCTTGAAGCTAGGGTTGGTGAAGACTTCCAAAGAAGAGGCTCAATTGGTTTGGCTACAAGAGGTACGATTTAAGTTTCATTTAAGTACCGTGTGTTGTGATGAGAATTCCTAGGCTAGATGCCCCTAGGATTAAGTTTGGATTGTGTAAATAGTTGGTGCTAATATGCATAGTTGGTATGTAATGTGAATTAATGATTGGGTTGATCATTGTGTGGCCTTGTATGCTTGGTGTATTGAGAATTTGAGGTACTAGGTAATGAGTATTGATTTGTGGTTTATGCATTAAAATTGTGAAATTTGGCCGGAGGCCGTGAATTTTGGGCCGGAGGCCGGAAAGAGGTAAGAAAGGTAAGTCGATGTGTGCATTATATGATGACACAAGTGATTGGATGAATTTCAGATAATGAATATATGAATGATTGGGTTGGTTATTGAATAATATGGTTTGAGGAGTTGAAGTGTGGAATTTGGTAATTTTGGGTGAAATTATGTAGATGAGGTATGTTTGGTTTTGGTTGAGATATATTATGTGGTCATATATGTGATTATGATTATTGATGCCTTGATGGTATGATGATGCATTAGAGATATGTATGTTGTGATATATGCTTGAGGAATGATTAAGGTTGATTTGTGGGTGAAACCACGTGATAGTGAGTATGATATTGATTATGTATAATGATGGTTGATTGGAAATAGTGTTGTTGAAATTTGGCATGAGGAAGAGCATATGATATGTAAATGTGTTTGAGTTTGAGCCACTTGGGTGAAGTGGGTTAAAATGGTGGGATGATGTTTTGTGAATTGTGGTAAAGTGTTAATGTGTGAGTTGAGGAGGCTTGATGTTGATTTTGGTATATTTTGATTGATTTCAAAGAAAGGGATGAAATTGGCATGTTTTGGTTGATTTCGAAAAGAGTTGAAAATGGCTTGTTTTGAAATGGCACTTTGTGGTTTTGTGTGAAAACATGGTTTTTGGGCATATTTTGACGGGACATAACTTGGACAGCGGATTTCTGTTTTGTGCCAAACTTGTTTAAAAGTGAAATTGGATCCGCGATGTCCATGCCGTTTGAAGAACGGGCGAAAAACAATTTAAAATGAGAAAGTTATGTCCGTCGGAAGATTGGGGGTTGAATCTGTGAATTCTGCAGCTTTTAACTTAGAAAATTTTTAGCAGAATGACCCTCCGCGCGTAGGCGCACTTGGCGCGTACGCGCCGTTCTTCAAGAAGGCACCATCCACGCGTGCGCATGATGTGCGCGGGCGCGTCGATGCGCTGCACCAATTGCCCAGCCATTTTCCCGAGAGTTGTGCCAGAGTTGTGTCAGTTTTGTGCCTGGGCGCAAGTGCACCCATGCGTACGCGTGGCTGACGCGTTCGCGTCGTTTGGCTAATTTTCAATCCACGCGTCCGCGTGCATGACGCATACGCGTCGATGAGTTTTGTGGCCATCCACGCGTGCGCGTGGAGTACGCGTACGCGTGGCCCTGTTTTCATGCCAAAGTTGATTTTTGAGTTTTAAAAGCCAAATCTCATACTTCTAAGCCTCCGATCTCACCCCTTATGTATTAAATCATTATGATATGCCTAGCAATGAGAAAGGAGCTAGGGGATGTGGTAACTTGCGAGTTATTGCCGGGTTACGGCAAAGCCATTATTGTTTATGGCTAAGTATAAATGCATATATGATTAATGAATGAATGTGTTAAATGGATAATAATGAAAAATGTTGAAATGTGATGTGTGACCCTGGGTAGTAGGCAGTGGCGTTGTCCACTTGCTCCGGGTATGAGACGGGAAAGGATGTTTATGATAAATGAGTTTAATTATGGAGTTTTGAATAAATGTGTATTTGTAATACCTGGGTAGTAGTAAGGGTGGTGGTTCATCCCGCTTGCTCCAGGTTAATGTTTGAGATTTGATAACAGTGATGATTGCTTCTAAATTGAACGAATGTATGTTTTGAGATCCTGGGTAGTAGCAAGGGTTGTGGTTCGTCCCACTTGCTCCAGGTCAGAGATTGTGACGCCTGGGTAGTAGCGGCAGTAGTGGTGAATCCACTCGCTCCAGGTTGAGCTTTTAAACACCCGCCTGGGTAGTAGCCGCAGTAGTGGTTATTCCACTGGCTCTGGGTTGAGCGGGTAGTAGCAAGGGGGTTGTAGCTCAAACCTACTTGCTCCGCAATGGGTGTTTCTGTCCAATGGTTAGCTACCAGGACATGTCGGGTTAGCTATATAACCGACAGATGATATCATCAGCCATATGACAGGCATTCATCATTTGCATATGTTTGAATTGTTTGGGTTTGCCTATTTGTTTTGGATTTCTACATCATATATGCCATGTTACCTGACTATGTGCTACTTGTTCTACTTGTACCATATTTGTGTATTACTTGCCTGTATTGCTTGTGTTTGTACAACTGAGAGGCCCCTCATGCTGGTGTCGGTGGATGTTGAGGGCTGTTCTTGATGAGATGAATTGATGATGCGATTGCATGATGATGATGATTATTGAATGAGATAATTGGAGCTCCCTGGGTAGACGCAGTGATGTGGTTTCACTAGCTCCAGGCGAGGGTATGATGTATTGATATAGAATTGCTGAGGCAGAACAACTGGTGATGGTTTTGCTTATGATTCTGAGTCTGATTCGTGGAAGAGTCAGCGAGTTGGGAAACATGTGAAACATGAATTAGATTTAGCACGCCCTTATGACAGTTGCCTATTCATGGATTAGCGAGAACCTAGGATGAATAATTGGTGAAGGAGTTTAGGATGCTTAGTGAGTTTTTATTGTAGTGCATTGTATTTATTTGGCACTTTTACCGTACTGGGAACCCATGGGCCCGGGGTTCTCATTCCGTATATATCTCTTGTTTTTCAGATACAGGTTCATGTGCTTAGAAGTGAGTTGTGGGTCGTCTGAGAGACGACAAAGATCTTTATTTTCTCTACTTTGTGTTTTGCTTAGAATCTCTCCACCTTTGTTTTGGAAAGACTATATTATGTATTGAACTCTTTTGAATTTGCCTATAGAGGCTCTCATGTTTCCTTCGGGAGAGGTTAGGATATACTGTTGTCAACTACTTTCATAATGTACCCTAGCCGGCCTAAACGTCGCGGGTCGCGACTAGTGGCTATTTACTTATATTATATATATCTATCTGTTATCTATCTCTTAATCTCCTCTACGCCTTGTCCGTATATCGTTTTTGGCTTCACGGTTTATCTTTTGTTGTCGAAACGTGAGTGATACGTCTTCGCGATTTTATTTCTACTCTTTTCAGGCTTCTCGATTAATACTCCTTTCGAAATTACCTATATTTATTTATTAAAAATCCACCTGAGAGTCGTACCACCGTAATATCATTGACTTATGACTCGAGCATAAGGATTTGAATATTAGGGTGTTACTTGTCAGATCAGTGACACATGACACACCACGTGTCAGATCAGTGACACGTGACACGCCACGTATCAGTTGATATGTAAAAAAGTTATTTATAATCAAAATAGTCCTTGAAAGTTGAGACGTAAGTTATTTTCATCTCTAAAATTTTAAAAATTAATCATATTAGTCTTTATATAATTTTTTTATTTTTTGATAATATTAAATTTAAAATATTTTTTGATACTACTAATTTTAATAAAAATGTAATTGACAAACAAAAAAAATTAGTAATTGTATCTTTTCTTCTTAAAAATTTTTTCAATAAAATTATCTCTCTCCTTTAATTCTTTTCAAAATATCTCTTATTCTTTTCTATTCTAAAATTTTTTTCTTACATTATTATATTTTGCTGGAATATATATATATACTCAATTGAAATGTATGTATTTGTTAACCTAAACGAAGTTATATGCTCAAAATCAAAATTTATGTATGTTAACCTAAATAAAGTTACACCACTATTTTTTTCTACTGCATCTTTTTTTTTCTCCATTACGGTATTACTTACATATAGGATGTAATATAATGGTAGTGATATTAAAAGAAAAATTATATAATCTATCTCAAACATATGAAACACATAAAAATTTATTATGATCTTTGCATGTAGTACGCTTAAGAAGTAATTCGTTTAGCATATAATAATAATAATAATTAAGCAACAAATTTTTAATATTTTGTAAAGTTTGAAATTGAAGCAAAATTTGGAGATCTTCTTGAATTTTAACTTTTAATATCACTACCATTACATCCTATATGTAAGTAATACCGTAATGGAAAAAAAAGATGTAGTAGAAAAAAAACAGTGGTATATATAGCGACCCTCAATTTTAAAAAAATATAAATATAAATAAGTTATAATTTATTTTATAAAATTAGAGTTCCTTATTTTTAGAAAATTATTTTACTATCAGTTATTGAACTAATTTTATAACAATTTGAATTCAATCAAATTCATATTCTTATATTTATATATTTTATGATGAAATATTTTACATAATTAAAACTATAATTCTAGTAATTTATAATTAATGAAACTTATATGTATATCTTAATTTGAGTAATTGATATTTTAATTTAAAAATAGAGTTTAGTTAATAATATTATTATCAAATTCGATAATCGCCTATATGAGTAAATATCGGTACTCTTTGGTGAGCTTAATTTTGTTAATGCTTCATTAAATATCTTTCATCTTTAAGTTATTAATATAATTTATATTAATAACTTATATACATTCAACTTTATATATTATTATTATTATTATTATTATTATTATTATTAATCATAAAGCACTAAAACAAAAGACGGATTACGTTGCATATATATATATATATATATATATATATATATATATATATAAAAGGCGGCAGCCATTTACCTAATGGAAAGTCGTTGTATACATATACATATATGTAATATATAGTTATGAGTATCATTAGCCTTATTATATCATTAGCTTTATATATAATAGTATCATTTGAAGGAATAAGTAACATTTACGTATATGTAATATATAGTTATGAGTATCATTAACCTTATTATATCATTAGCTTTATATATAATAGTATCATTTGAAGGAATAAGTAATATTTATTTTATTATCATTATTATACTTGCGCTGCTATATATATATATATATATATTATATATAGTATATGAAGGAATGAGTGGCGAGAGAGAAGAGTGACAAAGAGAGAGAAGCATGAGAACGTAAACCTCTTCCAACTTTTTGATTTTGATTTCTTGTAATTCGTAACCCTAATAAAAAATCTAATTCGGTAAAAGTATTTGTATTCTCCTCCTCTACACGTTGGTACCACTTTTGGTCAGTGGAAGTTGACGGTGACGTATCTCTTCTACCTCTTGAGTTCGGCCAACGGGAGTTCTAGGAGGCACAGACGATTCTAGACGTTTTCTTCTTCGATAGCTCGGTCAGAAAACTTCACCGGAGCTTCGAATATTTTGATTCCGTACGAAGGTATGGTTTTGGTTTCTCGTAGTTAATGTTTAATGTCACGTGAAAATTTAGACTGGAAGACCTTAAGATAGGAATGAACTAAATGTATAATTGATAGATTGTATATATGGAATAAAATGTATGGTTTAGCTATTGTTAATAATTTGCTGTTGAAGTTGGTTGGTTTTGAGAAAAGATTTAATATTGGTATTTGTTTGATTTTGAAAAAATTTGTTATTGAAAATGATTTGAATGACTGAGAGGTGTTTGGTTTGGTAGTTGGGACCCGTTAAGGGTGACAGAAATTCGAGTTTTAAAGGAGATATTGCCAAAATTTCTATAAGAATTGGAGTTTTGATTTAAAGTGTTATTTTAAAAAGGAAAGAGATTATTATGTGGCTTGTGTATTTGAGACTTTTTGTTGACCCTTTGTCGCAAGATGTGACCGGGCACTTTAACTCTCCGAATTCTCCCATGGGCATGCATATATATATATATGAATATTGAATATTGAATATTATATTTGAGCTTGGAGTTTGACTCCATGGAATACTATGTTATTGAGCTTGGAGTTTGACTCCATGGAATACTATATTATTGAGCTTGGGGATGCGCGCACAGAGGGACTGTCCAATGGTTAACTATCAGGACATGTCGGGTTGGCTGTATAACCGACAGATGAGACTCATCAGCCATAGGACAGGCATACATAATATGCATTTGTTTGCTTTGTTTGAGTGTGCATTGTTTTAGTTTTCTTAACTGTTTAATTCTGCTTATCTGCTACTTGTTCTACTTGCTCTAAATGCTTCTCTATTTGTGTTTTTTTTTGTCTGTAATGTTTGTTTATGCAACTAAGAGGCCCCTTGTCTGGCGGAGGAGTGACGAGGGTTGTTCCACCAATGATTCGGAGGATTGGAATAGGCAGAACATGAAGTATTAGGCTAAAGTTAGACTCAGAACTTGAATACCTTAGATAACTTACCAAATTTATGGTTTAGTTGAATCCTTAAGCTAAAATCTGAGTGTCGAAGTTTTAGGAATGCCTCTAGCTCTCCCGGGACCTTTTATATTAACTATGCGGGCACCTTTACCATGCTGAGAACTTCTGATTCTCATTCCATATATATTTTGTTGTTTTTCAGATGCAGGTCGAGAGGCACCTCATTGAGCGTCTGGAGAGCCTCCTTACAAGCGAAAAACTATCTTTTGAACTATCATATTTTGTTTTAGGCTATACATATATGTTTATAGAATCTCCGCATATACATTTTGTGCTTTGTCCCTCCTAGAGGTTGACTTGGAGATATAGGTGATTATTTTGTAGTTTGAGTTTCATTTTGGGTTGTATATAAATATATATAATTATATACAATGGCCGGCCTTAGTTTCGCAAGTCGAGTCTAGAGTTTGCTATCTGTGTTTTGGAACTCTGATATATACATATGTTTTCAGTTTTCCTTTGATCTCACTTGTCCGTTCTACGAATACCCATGCGAGTGTGACACGATTTTCTGTTTATCATTTTTGTTTAGCTTATTCTTCAAGGCTCCTTGATATGATTTCATCCACTATATTTATGTACATATCCTTTTCTTTTAGAGGTCGTAATATCTTGCCACCTCTGCTTTACGACTTAAGCGTAAGGCACTGTGTGGTAGGGTGTTACAGTATAACTTTTTTTAGGTTAACATACATAAATTTTGATTTTGAGCATATAACTTTGTTTAGGTTAACAAATACATACATTTTAATTTTGAGTAATATATATATATATATATTCCAGCAAAATGTAATAAATAATATAAGAAAAAGGTTTTAGAATAGAAAAGAATAAGAGAGATTTTGAGAAGAATTAAAGGAGAGAGATAATTTTATTGAAAAAATTTTTAAGAAGAAAAGATACAATTACTAATTTTTTGTTTGTCAATTACATTTCTATTAAAATTAGTAGTATAAAAAAATATTTCAAATTTAATATTATCAAGAAAAAATAAAAAAATTATATAAGGACTAATTTGATTAATTTTTAAAATTTTAGGGATGAAATTGACTTATGTCTGAACTTTCAAGAACTATTTTGATTATAAATAACTGTTTTACATGTCAACTGACACGTTAACCAATCATCTTGTGACACGTGTCATTAACCCACCATGTCATCATCCAACTGACGAAAAAACTAACGTGACCAAGTCGTGTATCTTTCGGGGACGATTTCGATTAATTTTGTCTTTCAAAGACTAAAATGGAGATCAGGGTATCTTTTAGGGACGATTTTTACTATTAACTCTCAATACTTAACTTTTCAAGACAAACTAAATTAATGAAGTTGAAAAACGTAAAACTTCCTTGCCTATAATAGAAAAGCAACTGAGGAACAATATACACAACAATAAACAAAACAAATCTCTCTCTTTTTTTGTGCTGCAATTTTACCAAATATTTCTCTCTCTCTTTATATATATATTACAACATATAATATTAGTAAATACATATATGAATTATTGTTATTAAGCTAATTATATTAATAATAGAGTCTTCTATTTACACATCCTTATTTTATATTTGGTATATCTTTTATTTATTTCACAACACGTTATCAGCACGAGACTCTGATCAAATTTTTAGGAAGACTTAGGTAACAAATTTTTATTATGTCGAAGTTCTCTCATCTTGAATTCAATGCTCTTGATATATCTGGAAATAATTATTTATCATATATATTAGATGCTGAAATCCATCTTGATTCAATGGATCTTGGAGATACCATTAAGGCTGAAAATAATGTATCCTAGAAGGATAAAGCCAAAGCCATGATTTTTCTTCATCGTCATCTTGACGAAGGATTGAAAAATGAATATCTCATATTAAAAGATCCTGCAGATCCTTGGAAAGACCTTGAAGAAAGGTATAATCATTAAAAGACGGTGATACTTCCTCAAGCCTGATATGAATGGACGCACTTGCATCTACAGGATTTTAAATCTATAAATGAATATAATTCGGCAATGTTTCGAATCACCTCACGAATGAAATTATATGGGGAAAAGATATCTGATAATGATATGTTAGAGAAAACTTTCTCGACCTTCCATGCCTCGAATGTGTAGCAGTATTGAGAAAAAGGATTTAAAAAATATTCTGAGTTAATTTCTTGCTTTCTTGTTGGTGAACACAATAATGAGTTGCTCTTAAAGAATCACGAAGCGCGCCCAACTGGCGCAGCCCCATTTTCTGAAGTAAATGCGGCAAATTATTATCTCAAAAGAGGTAAATGGTAAGGTTTTGACAACAAGAAAAATTATGGAAGGAAAATGAATTATGTTCAAAAGATAGGATCTCACCAAAAGTGGGATAAAGAAAGAAATATTGGGCAAAATAAATCAACAAAGGATAACTGTTTCCGTTGTGGTGAAAAAGGGTCATTGGTCGCGTACCTGTCGTACATCAAGGCACCTAGTCGATCTTTATCAAGCATCTTTGAAAAAGGACGACAAAGGAAAGGAAACGACTTTTGTTTCAAATGATGCTGAAAATTCTACCACTCATTATGATGTATCTGATTTCTTTAAGGATCCTGAAGGAAATATTGGTCATTTGATCAATGATGGAATAGTTTAATATATGGAATTATTAAGTATCCATATAAATAAATAATGTAAAGAACTTATTGTTAAGTTTTATTTTCTATGTATTTGAGTTTCAAATATAATGTATATAAATAATAAAATATTAATGTTTATGAATTTTGAAATCATTAAAGGTGTCAAGTTTTAAAATAAAATTTTAGTATATGACATTATTTTTATGTACAGTATTTCTTAAAAAAATAATTCCGATCAAGTATTCAATTTAACTGTGCATACTACTCATTTTATTATTATTATTTGTCTTTGAAGAAAATAACAAGGATATATAATGAAGATGTATGCCTTGCGGATAGTGCAAGTTCGCACACCATTCTCAAAAGTGATATATATTTTACCCATCTTGTGTCAAAAGAAGAATACGTTAATACTATTTATTGGCTCAGGCAATGTGATTGAAGGCTCCAGAAGAGCTATAATTTTGTTTCCCGAAGGAACAAAATTTATAATAAATAATGCACTATTATCTACCAAGTCTCTAAAAAACTTGTTGAGCTTTAAAGATATTTGCCGAAATGGATATCATATTGAGATTATGAATGAGAGAAGTTATGAGTACTTATGTATCACAACTCATGATTCAAATAAAAAGGTTATATTAGAAAAGTTGCCCTCACTTTCATCTGGGTTATATTAAACCAAATTAGTGCAATTGAATCACATGCCACTGTAAACCAGAAGTTTACTAGCCCAAATGAATTCATAACTTGGCACGACCAATTAGGTCATCCGGGAAAAACCATGATGTGGAGAATTATTAAAAACTCCCATGGACATTCACTAAAGAACTAGAAGATTCTTAAATCTAGTGAATTTGGTTGTGCTGCATGTTCTCAAGGGAAGTTAATTTTAAAATCATCACCAGTAAAGATTGGATTTGAGACCCCTGAATTCCTAGAAAGGATTCAAGGTGATATATGTGGACCTATTCATCCACCATGTGGATCTTTTAGATATTTTATGGTCCTGATAGACGCATCTTCGAGATGGTCACATGTGTGCTTATTGTCTTCTCGCAACCTGGCGTTTGCGATATTACTGGCTCAAATTATTTGATTAAAAGCACAATTTTTAGAAAATCCAATCAAAGCAATTCGTCTTGATAATGCTGGTGAATTTACTTCCCAAGCTTTTAATGCTTATTGTATGGCTAATGGAATAAGTGTTGAACATCCAGTAGCTTATGTTCACACACAAAATGGGTTAGCAGAATCACTTATTAAACGCCTCCAATTAATTGCTAGACCCTTACTTATGAGAATAAATCTCCCAACCTCGGTTTAGGGGTATGTTATTTTACATGCCGTAACACTTATTCGTTTGAGGCCAACGAGTTACCATCAGTTCTCTCCTATGCAATTAGCTTTTGGCCAGCAGCCAAATATTTCCCATTTAAGAATATTTGGGTGTGCGATATATGTGATGGGTTGGAAACGGATTCCAACACCTAAAACTCACCGGCAAGTATACCGGGTCGCAAGTAGTAAAACTCACTTAGAGTGAGGTCGATTCGACGAGGATTGATGGATCAAGCAACTTTAGTGGGTGATTAGTTTAGTCAAGCTAACATTGAAGTGAAATTGGATGAAATGTAGCCAGCAGAAAGTAAATTGACAAGAATTGTAAATGACATAATGTAAATAGGTAGAAAACTTAATGAGCAAGAAATGTAAATTGACAAAATCTTAAATGACAAGAAAGGTAAATTGCATGAAATGTAAAGAGGGGCTGGGTGCTGGAAATTGAAGAGGCAGAAAATCAAAGCTCAAGACAATTGCAGGAATTGTAAATTACAGGAAATGTAAATCAAGCTCACAACAAACTCAATGTAAATTGGCAGAATGTAAATTTGCAAAGAAATAGAAATGTAGAAAAGTAAACCAGCAAGAAGACTTAGATCAATTCTCAAATCTCAGAGAAATTAACAATTTCAATGAAATAACAAAAATAGAAAGAAAGCCAAGAGCTCTATTGCTCTCTCGATCAAAACAGAAAAAAATTTGCAGAGGAAGAAAAGTGGAACAGAAAAGAAAAGAAACTCAGATGTGATTCTCAATTCTCAAATTCAACAAGGAAAGTTTAAAAGAAAGTTCTCTATTCTACTCTACTCCTAATGCTCTCTAGCAGAACCAGCCTCCTTACAAAAATGAAAATGATGCTTTATATAGACTTTACAAAGTGAAATTAAAAATAAATTACAATTAAATGAAATTTCTAATCTAATTGATCCTTGTGCCTTTGAATTAATGGGCTTTGCTTGCTTTGGATTTGAAGAGAGCTGGGTCAAGTTGGCCTTGGTTCAATTGGTTTGGAGCATGGGTCAAGATTGCTTGGTTCAAGTTGGTTGGAGGCATGGGGACCTTCCAGGGAACGGCTCGGTTGATAAGGGGAGCGCAGCACTCCCCCTTGGTCTTGCCAAATTGGTTGCATGCCAAGCCTTGTGAGAAAGTCTTCATAGTGCTCGGTTAAAAGAGAGAGCGCAGCGCTCCAAGTCTTAGGAGAAGCTCCCTTGTTTGAGCCTTGCTTCTCCCACTTTGGAGCAATTCTTGAAGGGTAGCGCTTCTTTTGGTTCCTCAAGTGCTGGGTTCGAAACTCGGAGCCTCCATTTTTGGTGTAGCGCCTTGCATTTTCTTTGGGAGAGAGCACGATAAATTTAACATCGTTAACTTAGCGCTCTCTGCTGATGCCTTGCTAATTTGGACTCTTGTAGCGCTCAGTTGGTGAAGAGAGCACAGCGCTCCTTTGCTTGCTTCCTTGGATTTGTTGCTTCTTCTAATCTTTACATGCATGCTTTCATTTTAATAAAGCCAATGCATTTACTTCAAATAAAGCTTAATGCATTAACGTTAAAGCACTCATGTGCCAATTGCAATGTATTGCTTTAATTAATAATGCTTAGTGCTTTAACGTTAAAGCATGCATTAGAAATTAAAGTTTGCATGCTTTCATTGGCCATGGTATTCATTGGCTTAATTAATTAACATTTCATGCATGCTTTTATTTATCAATTCATGATGCATGTATAATGCTTTAAATGCATTAAGGCCTTGGCATTAATTTAACATTGGCTTTATTAGTAATGCCGTAGCTTTCATTGCATTCATTAGTAATTAAATGCATGCTTAAGGCATTAATGCATGCCATAGCTTCATGGTCATGGGCCACGTTTTTAAAAGCGTGATCTAAGGTTCTAAAGTGTGCCTCAACTCCAAAATGTATCTTAAAATTTCTCTTTTCTTTTTTTTAGCTTATTTTGTGCTTCTTTGCTTCTTTTTCTTCTTATTTTCTATAAAGTTTATCAAATCACAAGATCAAAGAAATATACCATTTAAGCACCAAAAAATGTAATATTTAAGCACTAATTATCAATTTCTTGTATGAAAAACGTAGAAAAATACGACATGATGACATGTCATCAATATGTTCCCATTGCACCACCTAATCGCACCAAAATGGGATCCCAAAGAAAATTGGGGATATATGTTGGATATGATTCTCCCTCTATAGTGAGGTATCTTGAGATACAAATTGGAGATGTATTTAAATCCCGGTTTGCGAATTGTCATTTTGATGAGTCAAAATTTCCAACATTAGGGGAGAGAATAAGCTTCCTGAAAAGGAAATTAATTGAAAAGCATCATCTTTGATGCATTTAGATCCTCGATCAAGGCAATGTGAACTAGAAGTTCAAAATATTATACATTTGCAATGAATAGCAAATGAATTGCCTGATGCATTTTCCGATACAAAGAGGATAACCAACTCTTATATACCAGCAGAAAATGCTCCAATTCGAATTGATATCCCAGTAGGACAAGTAGCTGCTGAAGAAAATTCGCGCCAGAAGCGTGGCAGGCCTGTCGGTTTCAAAGACAAAAATCCTCGAAAAAAAGAGGTAAATACGATTCCTGTTGAAAAAGACATAGTAGAGACACCTGCAGTTGTCCAAAATTCTGATATAGTTTTAACGCCAGAAGACGTTCAGGTACCAATTGTGAAAATGACAAGATCTCGATAAATTATGTCTTTACAGGAGAGAAATGGGATCGAAATAAGACAATTGTCAATGAAATATTTGCATATAATGTGACATTAAATATCATGTATGAAAGTAAGGATCTTGAGCCAAGATCAGTCAAAGAATGTCGACAAAGAAATGATTGGCCAAAATGGAAAGAAGCCATAAAGGTTGAGTTAAAATCACTTGCAAAACGTGAAGTCTTCGGTCCTATAGTCCTTACACCAGAAGATGTAAAACCTGTTGGATACTGATGGGTATTTGTGAGAAAACAAAATGAGAAAAATGAAGTTATATGCTATAAAGCTTTGCTTGTGGCATAAGGTTTTTCACAAAGGCCCGGTATAGATTATGAAGAAACGTATTCCCCTGTAGTGGATGCGATAACATTGCATTATTTGGTTAATTTATCCGCATATCATAAACTACATATGTATTTAATGGATGTGGTAACAACCTACTTATACGGCTCATTAGATTGTGATATCTATATGAAAGTCCCTGAAGGATTAAAGATATCTAAACCATCCAATGAAAATTCACAGGGATTATACTCAGTTAAATTGCAAAGATCTTTATATAGTCTAAAGCAATCTCAACGAATGTGGTATAATTATCTTACTGAGTATCTGGCCGAAAATGAATTCAAGAATGATAATATTTGCCCATGTGTTATAAAGAAATCTGCATCTGGATTCATTATAATTGCTGTTTACATTGATGATTTAAATATTATTGGAACTCCTGAAGAGATTCCAACAATTATAAAAACTCTAAAAGAAGAGTTTGAGATGAAAGATCTTGGAAGGACTAAATTTTATCTCGGCCTGCAGATCAAGCATATAAAAAATGGGATCTTTATTCATCAAACAACATACATAGAGAAGATCTTAAAAAGATTTTATATGGATAAGTCACATTCCTTGAGTACCCCAATGATCGTAAGATCTTTGGATGTAGAAAAGGATCAATTCCATCCTAAAGAAAAAAAATGAAGATATCCTTAGTCCTGAAGTACCATATCTCAGTGCCATTAGAGCGCTAATGTATCTTGCTAATAATACAAGACCCGATATATCATTTGCTGTGAATTTACTAGCAAGATATATTTAACATTGGAATGGAATCAAACAAATCTTTCGATATCTTCATGGAACGATTGATATAGGATTGTTTTAGCCCTATGGATCCAACTCACAATGGCTATGTAGATGCTGGATACTTGTCTGATCCATATAAAGAGAGATCTCAAACAGGATACTTGTTCTGAGGGTTACCTGAAACTGTAGGTCGATCTCTGACGAGATCTTCTGTACTGGTCGGAGCTGACGTGTCCGGCTGGTGGGTGGCGGCTGGAGCGGTAGTGTCCAACTTGTTTGACTGGCTGACTGCTGATCCTTTGTCACCGGAGGGTGGTGGTACCTGCAAGGGATTTCGATGCTTAAGTTAGCAAGGGTATTGAGCAGGTTTTATGTAGAATCAGAGTATGAGTTATACCTGGGTGCTTGATGAATTCGTTTTTGTCGGTATAGAAATCATCAAATGATCAATCGTAGTATAGTCTAAACCGACGCAAAATCCTTCATCAAACAATTCTACAATCTATATCCGAGAGTACTAGTCTCCCGAGTCGTCCTCCCTTGGAATTACCAAAGTGTGCATCTTATTGATTTAGTAAGCCTTTGTTGGAGTTCTTTGAAGGGTTTAGCAAGTAATGAGAAATGAACAATCAATTATCAAAGGACTTGGCTTAGGGTTGGTATTAAAAATTCTATCCTTATAGTTCATTCAATGTTGACAATAATTAGGCCTTGCTTCATTTAGTTATCCCCTAGGTATAGAGGAAAGTCAAATGAAAGTAATCAACTTGAGTCACAAGTCCTAGCTTCACCTCATGGGAATCTAGCTTTAGTGCACTCCAAGCTAACTAGCAATCCCTAATTCCAAATCAACTATTGATACAACTATTCAACTTCTTCCAAAAACCAAACCCTATGCCAAGTGTGAAAATTCTACTCCATAACTAGTGTTGTCATTTTATCAAACATGTGATGAGCAAGAAGGAAAGTCATAGTAAAATGAGAAGAAATTATCAAATTGAAAGTATTACAACACAAAGATCTAACAACAAGTCTCAAAGAGTAGCAATGAAAGTCCAAAATAGAGATGAAATCCAAAATTACAAAGTTGAATTCTAGATCTATGAGAATTGATCAATTGTATCTACTACTTGAAATTGGAGAAGAAAATCTATGACATGAACAAGGTGGAGTGAGAATTGTAGTGGATCTCACCAAAAAGTCATTGAAAATTCAGAAATTGGAAGAGGATGAACCCTAGTGAAGCTTGGAATCTCCCTCTTCTTCTCCCAAAAAAATGTAACTAACTCTCTCTTCTCAAAAAAGGGAAAATATCTAGATCTAGAAGAAATGAACTAAAAGTGTCCTTAACCCTTGTTCCTTTGGTCTTCTTAAGCTTTTCCCGCCAAGGTGCTTCTCTAAGAGTGGAATCCTCAACTGCCTCCACGCCTAAGTCACGTGACTTCTTAAAAAAATCATATTCGCAAATCGGCGCGCACGCGCAAGGCACGCGCACGCGTCGTTGAGACGTCTTGCAATGTGCGCGGAGGCGTGATGTACGCGTGTGCGCCCATGAAGATCCTGGCTTAGCCGCTTCTCAAGCCGGATCTTGGCTTCGGCTCCACGTAGCCGTATCCGCGCGGGCGCGCCAGGTGCACGCACGCGCCTATGCGAAAATTCCCAAGGCTTAATCCTCATGCTTCCTTTCTTCGTACCCGTCTTCTTTCTCTCTTTCGGTCCATTCCTACTCCATATCCTGGAACCACTTAACACACGAGTCACGGCATCGAATGGCATCAAGAGAAGATTAGAAATGTATCTATCTTAGTGCAAAACAAGCATGTTTTCATTCATGAGGCAAAACTAGGAGAGGAATGCAAAATCTTGTATTTTCATGTAGAAAGTGTGTGAAATCATTGATAAAACCCCTGAAATCAGCACGAGATTGATCCTCGAATTGGGGTTTGTCAACCTCCCCACACTTAGATTCTAGCATGTCCTCATGCTTAGAGAAATGCAAAGAAGCACGGAAGACCGAGGGATCACAAAAGTATAGGACTCATGAAGTGCAACCTACTTATATGCATGCAACTACGACTTGGTGCTACTATCCACTTGGTTGGGAACAAATTAGCCTTCTTAGGACATATGCGAGCATATGGGGCATGATGGTGGTCAAAGCATGGGATTTGCCACTTTCTAAGCATCAAATGCAATATGCGCAACCTTGCATGAGGAATGCTCGCGAGAGCCGGGAATCAAAGGATTGAGCTTCGAACCCTCACCGGAGGTGTTTTTACTCTAATCACTCGGTGTTTGGGGTTTATTCTCTCAATTCTCCCCTAATCATGCTTTCCAAGATTTGTTTTCCATCTAACAATCAACAATTATTCAATGCATGCATACACTTATCATGGGGTCTTTCCTTAGGTTGTAATGGGGTTAGGGTCAAGGTAGGGTCATATATGGCTAGTGGACTTAAGATTTGAATCTTTGATTAACTTAAACTTTCCCACCTAACCTATATAATGACCTATACAATTAGGTACTAACCTAGCTACCCATTCCTCACTTTTCCACATACTCATGCATTTTTCTTTTCGTTTCACAATACTTATGCATTGATTCCTCTTGAGCTTCACTTTGGGGCATGTTGTCCCTTATTCATTATATATATTCTTTTTCTCTTTATCTCCTTTTTTTCTTCTTTTTTTTTCTATATTTTTTTCTTTTTTTTTCTTTTCCATATTGTTCTTCTTTTTCTTTTGTTCTTTTGTTTTTCTCAAATTTTTATATACAAGAGCGTCAATGCACGGGGTTTTACATTTGATCAATTCATGAGTATGTACCCAATTCCCAATATTCCAATAATAATACAAAATACCCTTCTATTTACCTAATGCCCCAAGGTCCCCACACTTGAATGATACTCACACACACTAGCCTAAGCTAATCAAAGATCCAAATAAGGACTTTTATTGTTTTCCGCTTTAAGGCTTGTAATGTGCTAAATTAAGAACAAAGTGGGTTAATCGTAGGCTCAAGTTGGCTAACAACGGAGGATAGAAGGTACGGCCGTTTGGGTGAGTGAGCTAATGAAATGATGGCCTCAATCATATAAATGCATGAATACGCCAAATAATGGACATAAAGAATCAAACAAATCAAAGATCACAATCATAGAGAGAGAATAATGCACACAAGAAGGAAAAATAAGTGGTTATAAGATGTAACCACATCATTAGGCTCAAATCTCACAAGCTTGTGTTCTTAGCTCAAAACCATGTTCCAAAATATAATTCTTCATGCAACTTTTGCATCAAAGCATTTAAAATTTTTGCAATGCCATGGTTGCCCCAAAGTGTTGGTTTTCCTAAGAAAGAATTTCATTGTTCCAACCGAGCGGACTTATCATGCGAATGTTGCTAACTAAAACCTAATCATGCAACCTATCCTAATTTATTCAGATTTATTTAGGTGTTACCTACGGAGATCGGTCGGTCGACCTCCCCACACTTAAAACTTAGCACGGTCCTCCGTGCTAGAGGTTAGGCGCAGTGGGTGGTGGAGCTCCGAGTGTGCCACATCTCCAATGCCATTGCTATCTCCGCTTGAAGTTGTGGTGGAGGTGGAGATATCGGGTTCCTCCATTGGCGGGGTGATCATGCTTAGAAGCCTCTTCACATGAGCATAGCGGCGTTGGTTACGCCTCTCATAACGGTCTACTTTGTTGTGAAGGTCTTCAAGGCGTTGGGCGGCCGGTTTTTGTGATGTAGATGAAGTGGTAGCGTGGCCAGTTGGTGCGGGTAGTTCAATGTCCATGGTGACTTCCGGAGGCTTGAGGCATCTCTTGGTCGGAATGATATCACCCTCGACCGGTATTGAGGTTCGCCTATCTTTAGTCTCCCGGTTGACACCGGCTTTCGCAACTAATGCCGTCACTAAAGCGGGGAATGGTAGATTACCCTTGGCATGAATGCGCCCCATGGATTGGCGGATGGCATGCGGAACGTCGACCGGTTTCTCGGTCAAGATGCACCATATCAATAAGGCAAGCTCGGCGGTGATGGATGACCCATGTGTGCTTGGGAGCACGTAGTGAGCTAGAATTTGGGCCCATGCCGTAGCTTCTTGAGTGAGGTGGCGGACATCTAGACCCTTGGGTCGTCGCTTTATGGTTCCCCGAATCCAAAATGCGTCGGGTAAAGCAATGACGCGGAGGATCGCGCTCCAATCGAATGTGCGGTCAACGCATGCAGCCAAGACTTCTTGGTAGGCGTCATACGCGTCCGTTGACGGTGCAATCCCAAGGACTTCTCGGATGGTTTCCACGGTGACCGACACTTGTTTCCGGCGCACAAATATTGATGTGAGATGGGGTGAGTGGAAGTTGGAGTAGAATTCTACCACCCATGAGAGATTGGCCTCCGTAGGTTGCCTCAATAGGAATCTCCAATGCCTCCGGTCAATGTGTGGCATCACCATCGGACTGAGGTGAGCCGGTAAGACTAGGAGGGGTTCCGGATGGTAATTCCGTTCAATAATTCTGGAGTAAACAAGTTCGCAGTAGCGGTTGGGAAACTTGTTCGAATCCTTTGGAGGGTTGTCCTTCTCTAGAACGTCAACGGGGCCCTTAGTCTTCTTTAGGAGGGGCTTGGCCATTAGTTCTTGGCGGGCTTTATTGGAAGCTGGCTTCTTGGGGCCTTTTCCGTTGTCCTTTTTGATAACCATCCTGTGGAAGCAAGAAAGGAAAATATCAAACCCAAAGAAGCGGAGATACATGAGCGCTATGTGATGAAAAGTTATGCCATAGAATATGGGTGTCTTAGTTACATGACAGCTGCAACATGTAACTAGGACAATGTGTGAAGCGCAAGGCAAAAAAAATTTTCTTGTGGTGCAAGGGTAGTTTAGGCATGCACGGAAGAAGCATGAGAAGCATACACCCTTAGGGACCATAAATGGGAGGCAAGCCAAGAAAATGGAAAGAATGGTTAGTGGAAAGTGGGGATGCACTCAAAAGTGATTGGTGAGAGGCAAGGTAGTCACAATGGGTCCAAAATTCAAGTATGCCTTTCATCGAACACTTGGTGTGTAGCCTTCAAGTAGTATGTGATTGTGTGAAAATGAGAGTAATGTAGCTTTCCACAATCCATTATTAATGATTAAAGTGCATATTGACTGCAAGAAAATGAAGCACACCATTCATCTATTCATGTAAGTGAGGTTGAGACCGAAGTGCTTATGAAGAACAAAGAAGAAAGAAGGAAGTAACTAGAGAGGGGAGGAAGAGAGAAATAAAAGAAGGAGGAAGCCTACCTAAAAGATGGTGCAACTTAAATGAGTAAGAGCTACAAGAGATTAATGGACTAAGATGGAGCTTAGTATAATACCTTGTGAGATGGAGAAGGATGTGGAATAAGAAGAGAGGTGGAATGAGAATGAAGGGGTAAGTGTGTCCCTTTTATTTATTTTTTTTTTTAAGTCGTCGATCACCGGCGCGTGCGCGCGCGCTGCGCGCTCACGCAGGGAGCGAGGTGAGCTAGGGGCGCGCGCGCGCACAGGTCGCGTGCGCGCCCATACGCTTGGGCTGGGGGCACAGGGGTGGCATAGGGGTGGCCTAACTCTCTGGGAGAAGTACCAGAGATGGCTGCGGCGTGCTTTGGCGCGCGCGCGCACAGTGCGCGCGCGCGTCCTCGTAGTTGTGCCCCAGGCATGGAAGGGGCCTGGAGGGGGCTCAACTCTCTGTGAAATGGCCCAGAGAGGAGTGCTGAGTGGAAGGGCGCGTGCGCGGCGGTGGCGCGCACGCGCATTCCGCGCTTGTTTTGGATGGACGCGTGCGCGCCAGGTGCGCGCACGCGGCAATGGTGTTGGGCTGGTGGCTTAGTGTAGGCATGAGAGAGGCTTAACTCTCTGTAGAATGTACTAGGGGGCAGCAAAGCAATCGGCGCGGACGCGCGCCATGCGCTTGCGCGTCGATTGGTGGATTTTGCTTATGTGCGCGCACGCGCAGAGGGGCGGGATTTTTCTAAATTTGCAAGTGGTTACACCATTTTCAACATTTCAAAACCCCTTTTTTTTTTCATACAGCCACTTAAGCACTATAGCAAATGAAGTCAATCAAAATGAAGGGGAGTTGTCATTAAAATCTAACTAGCAAACATAAAGTCAAGTGTCTATGTACAAGTCTCAAAGGAAGATCTTACCATGGTGGGGTGTCTCCCACCTAGCACTTTTGTTTAATGTCCTTAAGTTGGACTTTCAGCAGCTTATAGTGTTTATTCAAGAGTTGCATCCCTCAAGAGGAACACTTCAAATTCCTTGACGTTCTTTCTTTGCTCACCATGATACAATTTGAGACGGTGTCCGTTTACCTTGAAGATGTCCGGGCTTGATGGGTGGCGCAAGTGATAGACTCCATAAGGTTCTACTTTCTCCACTTGGTAGGGTCCATCCCACCTTGATCTAAGCTTTCCGGGTAGCAATCTCAACCTTGAATTGTAGAGAAGGACTAGGTCACCGGGTTGGAATTCTCTTCTCCTAATGTTCTTGTCATGGATGGCTTTCAACTTTTCCTTATAGAGTCGAGAGTTGTCATAAGCTTCCAATCTCATACATTCTAATTCAGCCAATTGAAGCTTTCTCTCTACTCCGGCCCCACCCAAGCTCATATTACACTCCTTTACGGCCCAGTAAGCTTTATGTTCAATCTCTACTGGTAGGTGACATGCTTTGCCATATACAAGCCGGAAGGGGCTCATGCCAATGGGTGTCTTGTAAGCCGTTCGATAGGCCCACAGGGCATCGGAGAGTTTAGTGCTCCAATCTTTCCTATTCGGCTTTACAATTCTTTCCAACACATGCTTGATTTCCCGGTTAGAGACTTCGGCTTGGCCGTTTGTCTGAGGGTGGTAAGCTGTGGCGACTTTGTGGATGATGCCATATTTTCTCATGAGGCCGTCTATTCTTTTGTTGCAAAAGTGGGATCCTTGGTCACTTATGATTGCTCTTGGGGCGCCAAAGCGACAAATGATGTTGTTCCTCACAAAAGAATACACAACATTAGCGTCATCCGTTCGGGTGGGGATTGCCTCAACCCATTTTGACACATAATCGACGGCTAACAAGATGTAGAGAAAACCATTGGAGTTTGGAAATGGTCCCATGAAGTCGATTCCCCATACGTCAAAAATTTCACAAAAAAGCATATTTTGTTGGGGAATTTCGTCCTTCTTGGAAATATCTCCAAACCTAATACATTGGGGACAAGATTTGCAATAGAGAGAAGCATCTTTGAGAAGAGTTGGCCACCAAAATCCGCAATCAAGGATTTTTCTTGCCGTTCTTTGGGGCCCATAGTGGCCACCTCCTTCGGAAGCATGGCAAGCGTCCAAGATTGCTTGGAATTCGGTTTGAGGTATGCACCGGCGCACTATTTGGTCCGCTCCACACCTCCACAAATAGGGATCATCCCAAATATAGTATTTGGATTCGCTTTTCAGCTTATCCTTTTGGTGTTTGTTGAGATTGGGAGGGAAAGTGCGTGAAACCAAATAGTTTGCTATTGGGGCATACCAAGGAACCACTTCCGAGATTGCATGCAAGGCATCTAAAGGAAAGGAATCATTGATAGGAGTGGTGTCGCCGTTTGTGTGTTCGAGGCGACTTAAATGGTCCGCCACTAGGTTTTGGGAACCGCTCCTATCTTTGATTTCCAAGTCAAATTCTTGTAATAAGAGCACCCAACGAATTAATCTCGGTTTGGATTCCTTTTTTGCCAACAAGTATTTTAGTGCCGCGTGATCCGAGTACACTACTACCTTGGAACCAAGAAGATAGGCCCAGAACTTGTCCAAAGCAAAAACAATAGCTAGAAGTTCCTTTTCGGTAGTGGTGTAGTTGGATTGGGCTCCGTCTAATGTTTTGGAAGCATAAGCTATGACATATGGAATCTTACCTTCGCGTTGTGCTAACGCGGCTCCTATCGCATAATTCGAAGCATCACACATGATTTCAAAGGGTTGAGTCCAATCGGGTCCTCGTACAATAGGGGCTTGTGTCAATGCTACCTTGAGTTTGTCATATGCTTCCATACATTCCTTGCTCATCTCAAATTCGGTGTCTTTTTGTAGTAATCGAGAGAGAGGTAAGGCCACCTTGCTAAAGTCCTTAATGAATCTCCGGTAGAATTCTGCATGTCCAAGAAAAGAACGGACTTCCCTCTCGGAGGAGGGGTAAGGTAAACTAGATATGACATTTATCTTTGCCGGATCTACGGAGATGCCTTCCTTTGATACTATGTGTCCCAAAACAATGCCTTGTTTGACCATGAAATGACATTTTTCAAAATTTAAGACAAGGTTTGTTTTGGTGCATCTCTCTAAGAATTTTTCAAGGTTACCTAAGCAATGCTCAAATGACTCACCATACACGCTAAAATCATCCATGAAAACTTCCATTGATTGCTCTAGAAAGTCCGCAAATAGGCTCATCATGCATCTTTGAAACGTTGCCGGTGCATTGCATAGGCCAAATGGCATACGCTTGTAAGCATACGTTCCAAAGGGGCAGGTAAATGTAGTTTTTTCTTGGTCTTCTAGAGCAATATGAATTTGGAAGTATCCGGAGTAGCCATCAAGAAAACAATAGTATGATTTACCAGCTAACCGATCAAGCATTTGATCGATAAATGGTAGTGGAAAATGGTCTTTTCTTGTGGCCGCATTCAATCTTCGGTAGTCTATGCATACTCTCCAAGAATTTTGCACTCTTGTTGCTATAAGTTCACCACTTTCGTTTTTTATGGTTGTCACTCCGGACTTCTTTGGCACTACTTGGACCGGGCTTACCCATTCACTATCCGAGATAGGATAGATGATGTCCGCCTCAAGTAGCTTGGTGACTTCTTTCTTTACCACCTCAAGAATAGTTGGGTTGAGTCTCCTTTGAGGTTGTCGGACCGGTCTTGCTCCTTCTTCAAGAAATATGCGGTGCTCGCATACTTGGGGGCTTATTCCCACTAGATCCGCCAAACTCCACCCAATTGCTTTTTTGTTTTTCCTCAATACATTCAGCAATTTTTCTTCTTGTTGAGGAGTTAACTCTTGTGCAATTATTACGGGTAGCTTTTGTGCTTCATCAAGGTATGAATACCTTAAGTGAGGTGGTAGTGGCTTCAATTCCATCTTCTTGTCATTCCTTGAAGTTTGAGTTTCCGGATGGCTTGTATGATGTGTGGTATTTAGTTCGCTTGACTCTTCAATTGCTTCTTCGATCATGTATTTCTCATCTAATCTTGCAAGATGCACTTCGGCTACTATGTTATCGATTGGGTCACACCGAAATAGAGAATGATTCTCCGGTGGATGCTTCATTGCTTCCTCTAGGCTAAAGCTTACAATTCTTCCATCAATTTCAAATGAGTAGTTCCCCGAGTAAGCATCAAGCTTAAATCTAGAAGTTCTCAAGAAGGGCCTTCCAAGTAGGATAGAGGATGCTCTCTCGGTTTCGCTTGACGGCATTTCAAGGACATAGAAGTCAATCGGAAACACCAACCCCTTTATATTCACCAATACATCTTCCGCAACACCCGCTACGGTTATTATGCTCTTATCCGCTAGGACAAATCTTGCCGTCGACCTTTTTAGTGGGGGCAAGTTCAATACCCGATAAACGGAGAGCGGCATGATGCTAACACATGCTCCGAGGTCACACATACAATCTCTAAACTGAACTCCATTGACGGTGCAAGTGACCATACAAGGGCCCGGGTCATCACACTTCTCCGGTAATGTTCCCATCAAAGCGGAAATAGAACTCCCCAATGGGATGGTTTCCAATTCAAGAATTCTATCCTTGTTTATGCATAAATCTTTGAGGAATTTAGCATATCTAGGAACTTGATGGATGGCATCAAAGAGGGGGATGGTTACCTCAACTTTCTTGAACATTTCTACCATTTTAGGGTCGAGTTCCATGCGCTTTTTAGCTTTCTTTGCAAGTGTTGGAAATGGAAGTGGTTGAGCAATTCCTTCTTCCAAGGTTCTTTTGGTCTTGGGTGTCTCCCTTGTTGGTTGGGCTTCATCTTCAACTATGGCTTGTGGTGTCTCCTCTTCCACTACCTCCTCTTCTACTACCTCCTCTATATCTATTCTCTCTTCCTCTTGGGCGGTTGAGATAGGACTTGGGTCCTTTGCTTCCTTTTCTTTTAGTTGTGTACCGGATCTAAGGGTGATGGCATTGATGCCCCCTTTTGGATTTGGTTGAGGTTGAGAGGGAATGACACTTTGGATTGGGGGTTGAGGAGTAGAGGTCGATGGTGTGTCTATACGTGCAAGAAGAGCTTGTAGTGTAGAGGTGAGGCCGGTGAGGCCGGAAGCAAGTGTGTTTTGTAGTTCCTTTTGGCCTTGGATGATGGTCCGGAGTGTTTCGTCTTGGTTGGAGGGGGTGGTTGCATATGTGAGTTGAGGGGCTTGTGATTGGTTGGGTGGTGGTCTTTGATGCGGTGGTTGGTATGTTTGGTAGTTTCTTTGTGAGTTTTGTTGGTTGTATGGTTGATTTTGGAAGTTGTATGGTCGGTTTTGTGAGAAATTTTGCGAGTTGTTGTTCCATCTTTGACCTCCTCCATTGTTGTTGTTATCCCTATTCCCTTGTTGATGATTGTCTCTCCAATTTTGATTATTGTGTCCACTACCTTGGTTGTAGCTTCCTCCTTGATAAGGGTGCCCTTGGTTAGGATTACCTCCTTGGTAGTACCCTTGATTAGGGCGGTCATAGAAATTATGGGTGGCCGCCAAAGTGTTGTCTTCTTGAAGGTTTGGGCACTCATCCGTGTAGTGAGAGTAGCAAGAGCAAATACCACATACTCTTTGAGGGACCAATTGTTGTTGGTTGTGTTGTTGAGATGGTGGAGGTTGTTGAGATGGTGGAGGTTGTTGTTGATATGATTGAGGTTGTTGTGGTTGTTGTTGGTTCAATTAGAGTTGCCTCAAAACGGATGTCATCTCATTCAAGGATTGAGTTAGAGCGGTGGCTTCACTACTAGTTGATACCTCGTTCACGGTCCTTGGACGGTTGACTCTTCGCCTCATATGTTGATTGGATTCGGCTAAGTCAATAATGAGTTGCCATGCCTCCTCCGCGGTTTTGTATTTGGACAAAGAACCATTGAGAAGTGTCCAAGAGGGTTCTATCTTGCTCTCGCATCCCTTGACATATGTATCCAAGCAATACTTGAGTGTCGAGCATGTGATTAGGGCATGCATCTAGTAGTTTGCGAAACCATTCCCAATACTCATATAGTGGTTCCGTCTCACCTTGCACAATACAAGACATTTCTTTCCTTAGCCTATCCATCTTTTCCGGGGGCAAGAATTTATCCAAGAATCCCCTTCTAAGTAGGTCCCAATCGGAGGTAACTTCACTAGAGAGAGTGTAGAACCATTCTTTGGCCTTGTCCTCAAGAGAGAAAGGGAAAGCAAACAACCATATAGCAACTTCATCGGAACCTTCCCGTCTAGTAGTTGAGCATATGCGGTGAAAGTCCTTGAGATGTCGAATAGGGTCTTGTGCGGGAAGCCCATAAAACTTGGGTAGGAGGTTGATCAAAGCGGTCTTCAATTCAAAATTCGCATTCAAATTGGGGTGAGTTACATGGAGGGGTTGAAGGACATAATCCGGTGCACCCGCTTCCTTGATGGTAACTCTCCTTGGAGCATCCATAGTATTAGTACCTAAAACAAAAGAAGAATTGTTAGTGAGGTTGATGGGAGTATGATTAATGCCTTCTTTGAGTGACGGTTCAATGTTCACTTCTAGTAAGGTGGTTGAGGTGGTGAAAACCTCTTCCTCTCTTCCAAATCTTAGCCGCCTCCGAGCTTGTCTAATATGAAACAAAGTTCGTTCTATTTCCGGATCAAAAGGGGATAAGCTCGGATTCGGTTGTGAACGCGTCATGCAATGAAGGAGAAATGGAATTCATTGTAACGATGAGAAGTTAATCAATTGAGCAATTTACAATGAAGTGCAACTATGTACATATATACATGCTTGATCCAAAACAATAACATGGCACACTAAGCAATGTCCCCGGCAACGGCGCCATTTTGACGAATTCGTTTTTGTCGGTATAGAAATCATCAAATGATCAATCGTAGTATAGTCTAAACCGACGCAAAATCCTTCATCAAACAATTCTACAATCTATATCCGAGAGTACTAGTCTCCCGAGTCGTCCTCCCTTGGAATTACCAAAGTGTGCATCTTATTGATTTAGTAAGCCTTTGTTGGAGTTCTTTGAAGGGTTTAGCAAGTAATGAGAAATGAACAATCAATTATCAAAGGACTTGGCTTAGGGTTGGTATTAGAAATTCTATCCTTATAGTTCATTCAATGTTGACAACAATTAGGCCTTGCTTCATTTAGTTATCCCCTAGGTATAGAGGAAAGTCAAATGAAAGTAATCAACTTGAGTCACAAGTCCTAGCTTCACCTCATGGGAATCTAGCTTTAGTGCACTCCAAGCTAACTAGCAATCCCTAATTCCAAATCAACTATTGATACAACTATTCAACTTCTTCCAAAAACCAAACCCTATGCCAAGTGTGAAAATTCTACTCCATAACTAGTGTTGTCATTTTATCAAACATGTGATGAGCAAGAAGGAAAGTCATAGTAAAATGAGAAGAAATTATCAAATTGAAAGTATTACAACACAAAGATCTAACAACAAGTCTCAAAGAGTAGCAATGAAAGTCCAAAATAGAGATGAAATCCAAAATTACAAAGTTGAATTCTAGATCTATGAGAATTGATCAATTGTATCTACTACTTGAAATTGGAGAAGAAAATCTATGACATGAACAAGGTGGAGTGAGAATTGTAGTGGATCTCACCAAAAAGTCATTGAAAATTCAGAAATTGGAAGAGGATGAACCCTAGTGAAGCTTGGAATCTCCCTCTTCTTCTCCCAAAAAAATGTAACTAACTCTCTCTTCTCAAAAAAGGGAAAATATCTAGATCTAGAAGAAATGAACTAAAAGTGTCCTTAACCCTTGTTCCTTTGGTCTTCTTAAGCTTTTCCCGCCAAGGTGCTTCTCTAAGAGTGGAATCCTCAACTGCCTCCACGCCTAAGTCACGTGACTTCTTAAAAAAATCATATTCGCAAATCGGCGCGCACGCGCAAGGCACGCGCACGCGTCGTTGAGACGTCTTGCAATGTGCGCGGAGGCGTGATGTACGCGTGCGCGCCCATGAAGATCCTGGCTTAGCCGCTTCTCAAGCCGGCTCTTGGCTTCGGCTCCACGTAGCCGTATCCGCGCGGGCGCGCCAGGTGCGCGCACGCGCCTATGCGAAAATTCCCAAGGCTTAATCCTCATGCTTCCTTTCTTCGTACCCGTCTTCTTTCTCTCTTTCGGTCCATTCCTACTCCATATCCTGGAACCACTTAACACACGAGTCACGGCATCGAATGGCATCAAGAGAAGATTAGAAATGTATCTATCTTAGTGCAAAACAAGCATGTTTTCATTCATGAGGCAAAACTAGGAGAGGAATGCAAAATCTTGTATTTTCATGTAGAAAGTGTGTGAAATCATTGATAAAACCCCTGAAATCAGCACGAGATTGATCCTCGAATTGGGGTTTGTCAGTGCTCCAGTGTATTTATAAGGGTGTGGAGTGACCTTCTTAGATAAGATAAGTTTAGTTATCTTATCTTATCTTATCTTATCTTATCTTATCTTTGAGTGGGGTCATCTTATCTTCAAGGGAACTGCCCTTATCTCTATAGGTTTGAACTGCCTTAGGATTTGGGTCGTGTTCCTCTGTTGGGCCCTTATTGGGCTTTTCTTGGTGATTTGGCCGAACTCTTTGAAAAGAGATTGGATGGTCTGACCTGAAGAGGTCGGTCGTCTTGTCACTAAACATCCCGGGTCAGACAGCTCGACCCAGGGTATGAACAGTGCCCCTGCTCGAGCTCGGTCTTTCTTTTGAGGTCGAGTCTTTAGTTTTTAGGACTTCGATCTTTCTCTGGTAAAGCCGAACTCGAGCATTTGTCGACTTCTTCTTTGTAGAGTCTCCCTTTGAATGCGGAACATTTTCTTTCTTTTTAATTTTTTGAAACAGGCGTTCCTTTTCTTTGAAACGCGCGTCTCTCTGCCTTGGGAACGTGCGAGGGTTTTTAATAGCCCATTAATTCTTCCTTTTGCGGTTTTCCCCCTTTCTTCACTTTGAATTTCACCTTTCTCCCAGATTTTAGCTTCCATTTCTTCTTCTCTCTTGCTCACTGTGTCTCCGTTTTCCGCTTTTATTTTCTGGTTTTCCTGGGATTCTTTGTCTTTTACGCTTTCGCGCTTCTTCTTGTGGCACCGTTAGCGACTGTTTTGTTCTTTTGGAGGGTGGTATTCAGCCTCGCTATTGCTTCGTCTTCTCAGTGCTTATTGTCCCCTTTTCTGGTACGTTTCTGTTCTTTCTGTTCTTCTTCCTGCTTGTATTGTTTTTATGCAAAAGTTTTGATCTTGCTCAACTTTAGAAAGATTCAACCTTTTTTGCATCGTCATGCTTGATTGTTGCTGTGATGCATGCTTTTTAGAGTTAATTTTTTTCTTATGTACGTCTTTTGGCTTTTTCCCTGATAGTTGACGCTTTTTCGAAAGTTTGTTATTGCCTTAGTTTGCATCCTGAAACTGCTTGATTCTTTGAAAAAGGTTTGCTCCTTTTGGTGATTTTGATCTGTTTGATGATGATAGCTTCCTTAGTAGTTTTGTTGAATGATAGCTTCTTTTGATGGCTTTTTGAATTTTGTGGCTTTCTTCTTGGAGTGTCGCTTTGTTAAGGTAAAAGGGGTTATTTTCTTGTTAGGAGGTGTAGAGATGTAGGCTTGTAGATTTTCCTGAGTCTTTGTTCCATGATTGCCTCCAAAGCTTTGGTGTGGGTCCTGGGGTATCCTTTTTGCTGTTTGTGTTGCTTTTAGTGATATCTGTCTGAGCTGATTATGGCCGGGTTGTTGATTTAGTAATTCCTCTCTTTTTTCTTTGTTGTAGGATTAGTTGACCATGTCTTCTTCTCGCAAAAATATTGTTGAGATTTCCTCCAAAGTCCCCGAGGGAATGTCCGATTGGCTGGACTCCCTTGTTCTGATGTGTGTTTCGCTTGTCGATTCCGAGTATCTTGTGGAACTTAGGAAACGTCATCGTATCTGTAATCGTAGAGACCAAGAGAAAGATTATGATTTGATCGTGCCGGACTCCAAGGAGAGGGTTTGCTTTCCTTCTCTGACCCAAGGGGAGCGTCCCTTCTTTTATGCATATGACTATTTTTTCAGTCAGCTGAAAATTACCTTTCCTTTTACATCTTTTGAGACCGACTTGTTATGGTCATGCAATGTGTCCCCATCCCAACTTCATCTGAATTCATGGGGTTTTGTCAAAATTTTCCAGTTGTTATGTCAGGCGCTAGATATTAAGCCTTCACAAACTCTCTTCCTCTATCTTTTTGTTTTGACTAAACCCGGAATTTCTACCAAAAAGAAAGCCTCCTGGGTTTCCTTTCGATCCGCTCAGGGGAAGAAAGTGTTTTCGATGTATGATGAGTATTTCAGAGACTTCAAAAATTATTTCTTTAAAGTTTGAGCTGTTGAAGGAGCTCGCCCCTTCTTCTTGGATGAAAATGATGAGCCTACTTTTCCTTTAGAGTGGCAAAAAAATGTCGTGGTATCGAGGTATTCGTGAGATATGTTGAGTGAGGTCGAACAGGCCTTTGTGAACTTGTTGGAGGAGAATTAGGGGCAGCCTCCTTACCTTGATACTAAGAAGTTTTTAGGGGATCCCTTGCTTCTCCGAGATGAGTTGGGTAGTGCCCGACTTCCCTCCTGTTATCTTTGTTTTTGTTGGTTTCTTTATCATTTTGTAACTTGGTTTTTTGCTGTCTTTTTTCAGAGATGGTTAAAAATAATAACTCTACGAGGGCCTTTAAAAAGGCGAGAAAAGCTACCGCGGTCCAGAACATCTCGGCCAAGGTGGCCAGGGAGGGGTCCTCTCAGGTTCAGTCGAAGCCGTCCATACCGAGCTCCCCTGGACCGAGGAGGATGATCCCTACTCTTTAGGTTCGTTTGGTTGATCCTCCACAAGCTTCTGTTGCTACCTCTGGCGCTCCTCCTCCAAAAAAGCAAAAGACAGCTGGGCCCTTTAACCTTGATGCCCCTGACTTCAAGGCTGTCGAGTTTGTCGATCAGCAAATTGGTCCTTATGGTACCATCCCTACTGATGATGTTTCTCTTCTTTGCCATCTGGATTTTATTACCTGAAGCAGCATCAAGATGGCACACATGGGGGCGGCTTTATATCGGACTGCCCAAGATCTTCCTATTCACGCTACAAAGGCCTTTATGGAGGAGGCTAAGTTGGAGTTCGACCGGATGAAGGGTTTAAAGGAGGAGCTCGAGGTGAAAGTGACCAAGCTGGAGAAGGAGTTGGAGGGGGAGAAGACTCGAGCTATTGGTCTAGCGACCTCTGTGAAATTAGCTGAGGATACAGCATTGAAACATAAGGAGAGCTATGTTACCACCTATAGAGAGATGATGGATCTCAGGAACAGCTTGGAATCTGTCTGGGCTGATTATGCCGAACTCCAAGGTCACCTTGTAGGCAGTGTTAATGCTGCTTATGAGAATCTGAAAGAGCAAGTTCGAGTTCTTGCGCCGGAGCTTGACCTTTCCCTTTTTAGTCTGGACAACATTGTTAGGGATGGTAAGATTGTTCTTGATGATCCTGATGATGATGATGATGTCGGCCCTCCTGTTGTTTTTTCTGCCAAAATCTCTAATATTCCGCCCTCCTCTACTTCAGCTGAAGTCGCTCAACCGGAGTCTGATCCCGATGTTCAAATTCTGAACCGAGATGATGGAACAGTAGATGCGGTGCCCCTTCAGACTTGACCTCCTTCGCCCCGAGATGCTACCACTGGAGAATCCCTAAACCCTATGTAGTTTTATGAATTTTTTGGATGTGTATGGCCCGGTCTGTGGGTCTTTAAACTCTTTTCAATTTGTAGTTTTGTTATTTTGTCTTCTGAACACTTTTAGTTGCTTTGCTGTTAGCAACTTTATTTTGGAAAAAACAAAGTATTTTCTTAGGCTTCTTTGAGGTCGACTTCGGGTGGCCTCTTTGAGCCTTGTTAATATTATAACTTTGTTTCTTTTCATAGCATGTTTGTTTGCATCTTTCTGGTACCTTTTAGGTTTTTGGTGGTGTTGGAGCCTTGTTGTCCGACCTCTTGTGATTGCCTTTGTATTTTCATACTTGTGGCTTGATTCTTTTGAGGTTGTGGATGTTTGGGTCCAACTTGTATGTCGACTTCCTTACTTCGGCCTGAAGTTGTTTTTAGTAATCCATTTTGTTTGGACCTTTGTTAGGTCTCTGTTAGGGATTACTTTATAACGTTTTGGTTTTTTGGACCGACTTCATCATGTCGGTATCTTCTAAGTTATTTCTAGTAATCCTCTTTTTGGACCTTTGTCAGGTCTCTTTTAGGGATTACTTTTTATAACTTGTTTGTGGGAGGCCAACTTCATCATGTCGGTCTCTTCTAAGTTATTTCTAGTAATCCTCTTTTTGGACCTTTGTCAGGTCTCTTTTAGGGATTACTTTTTATAACTTATTTGTGGGAGGCCGACTTCATCATGTCGGTCTCTTCTAAGTTATTTCTAGTAATCCTCTTTTTGGACCTTTGTCAGGTCTCTTTTAGGGATTACTTTTTATAACTTGTTTGTGAGAGGCCGACTTCATCATGTCGGTCTCTTCTAAGTTATTTCTAGTAATCCTCTTTTTGGACCTTTGTCAAGTATCTTTTAGGGATTACTTTTTATAACTTGTTTGTGGGAGGCCAACTTCATCATGTCGGTCTCTTCTAAATTATTTCTAGTAATCCTCTTTTTTAGGGCTGGCCAGGCCTCTTTCCAGGGATTGACTTTTTATAACTTTGGTTATTGTGGTCGACTGGTCTGACTTCTTTATGGCGGCCTGTCTTTTAAGTTATTTTTAGCAACCCATTTTATTAAGACCTCGTCAGGTCCTTTCTATGGATCACTTTCGATAACTTCTTGCATTATTCTGTTTTTGTCGCTTTTTTATCTTTGCCGATTTTGTCGAAGTTAGGTTTGATCCTTGTTTGGTCGACCTTTTGAAGAATTTGGTTTTTATCTTCTTTGGTCTTTATTGTGGTCAGACAGTGAATTTGATCTTCACTTTCTACCGATCTTGTAGCTTTATAATCGAGCGATGAATTTTTTAGCGTTTTAGACTAATGCGTCTTGAGAATTTATAGAATATCTAAAAATCTTTATTCAAAAGAAAATGCAGAGATATACATGTGGGAGTTTTATCCCTCTAAGTCGGGCAATTTGTAGATCTTGGCTTGGCACCTCATTGAAAAACCTTTTCAGGAAAAAGAGTGCACCTTATCCTAAGATCTTTATTACCTTTAACTATAGTACCTTCTTAGGTTGCAGGCGTGCCATGACCTAGGAAGCTCTCGCCCTTCGAGTTCGGACAGTCTGTAGTAGCCATTTCCAAGTACTTCTATGACTTGGTAGGGTCCTTTCCAGTTTGTGCTAGCTTTCCTTCTCCAGGTTGAGTTGTTCCGATATCATTTCGGATTAGGATGAGGTCGTTCTTGGCAAAACCTCGCGGCACTACCTTTTGATTGTATCTTGAAGCCATTCGACGTTTTAATGCCTCTTCCCTGATCCAAGCTCTTTCTCGGATTTCTAGAAGCAGGTCGAGTTCTTTCCTTTGAAGTTAGGAGTTGGCTTCTTTGGGAAATAGTCCACCCCTACTATGAGGAATTTGACTTGTCCCGATCCCTGAGGGAAAGGTCCGAGAAGGTCGAGTCCCCATTTTGCGAATGGCCAAGGTGAGGTTACGCTGATGAGTTCCTCTGGCGGGGCGATGTGAAAGTTGGCATGTTTCTGACATGGTAGACATGTCTTTACGAACTCTGTGGGTTCCTTTGTAGAGTTGGCCAATAAAATCCTACCCGGAGTACTTTTTTGGTAAGTACCTGTGCTCCGAGATGATTGCCACAGATGCCACTGTGTACTTCTTCTAAAACTTCCTTTGTGTTGGAAGTCGGCACACATTTTAACAATGGTATTGAAATCCGTCTTTTGTATAGAGTATTGTTTATGATAGTGTAGTATTGTGCCTCCTGTTTTAACCTCTTTGCCTCCTTTTCATCTGTAGGGAGTGTTTCTGTTTTGAGATAGTTAATTATGGGAGTCATCCATCCTTGATCTAGACCTGTTATGGCTAGGACTTTTTCTTCTTCCGAGATTGACGGGTTCTGTAGCATTTCCTGGATGAGGCTTCTATTGTTGCCCCCTGGTTTGGTGCTGGCTAGTTTTGAGAGTGCATCAGCTAGGGCATTCTGTTCTCGGGGCATGTGACGGACCTCATATTCCTCGAGTTGTCCGAGATATTCCCTGGTTTTGCCCAAGTACATTTTCATGGTGGGATCTTTGGCTTGGTAGCTCCCTACTATTTGTGAAGTGACTACTTGTGAGTCGCTGAAGATGATAAGCTTTTGAGCTCCAACCTCCCTAGCCAGCTTCAAACCAGCCAGTAGCACCTCATATTCAGCTTGGTTGTTTGAGGCAGGGAACCCGAATTTGAGGGAAAGTTCGATTTGGGTTCCCTGGTCACTTTCAATTATCACACCCGTACCGCTTCCAGTTTTATTTGAGGAACCGTCTACATAGAGATTCTATTTTGTAGGGATTTCCAGGGTGTCTGTAAATTCTGTAATGAAGTTGGCCAGATATTGCGATTTGATGGCTGTCCGAGCTTCGTATTGAAGGTCGAATTCAGACAACTCGACTGCCCATTGCAAGATTCTGCCTGCTAAGTCTATTTTCTGTAAAATCCCTTTTATGGGTTGGTTGGTCTGAACCCTAATGGTGTGGGCTTGGAAATATGGGCGAAGTCGTCGAGATGTTAGTATGAGAGCATAGGCGAATTTTTCTATTTTTTGGTAGTTCAGCTCGGACCCTTGTAGTGCTTTGCTGATGAAGTATATAGGTTGTTGTCCACTGTCATCTTCTCGGACTAGTGCTGAGGCTACTGCCCGATTTCCTACTGCGAGGTACAATATAAGTGGTTCTCCTTCCCGTGGCCGAGTTAGAATAGGTGGTTGTCCCAGGAATCTTTTGAAATCTTGGAAAGCTTGCTCGCACTCCGTTGTCCATTCAAACCTCTTTCCCTTTCTTAGAGTGGCGTAGAAGGGGAGAGATCTTATTGCCGATCCAGCTAGAAATCTGGACAGGGCTGCCAACCTTTCATTGAGTTGTTGTACCTCTTTGACACAAGTCGGGCTTTTCATGTTGAGTATGGCCCGGCATTTTTCCGGATTTGTCTCGATTCCTCTTTGTGTGAGCATAACACCCAAGAATTTGCCGGCTTCTACTGCGAAGGTGCATTTTGCAGGATTAAGTCGCATGCCATGCCTTCTTATAGTGTCGAATACTTGGGTGAGGTCGGACAGTAACGTCTCTTCACTTTGTGTCTTTATTAACATGTCGTCCACATAGACTTCTATGATTTTTCTGATGTGATCTGTAAAGACCTTATTCATTAATCTCTGATAAGTAGCTCCCGCGTTTTTAAGTCCAAAAGGCATGACGATGTAGCAGTAGTTTGCTTTTGGGGTTAAGAATGAAGTTTTTTCTTGGTCGGGTGGATACATCGGGATTTGATTGTATCCCGAATATGCGTCCATAAACGAGAGGTATTTATATTCGGAGGAGACATCCACCAGAGCGTCGATACTTGGGAGTGGATAAGGATCTTTTGGGCAGGCTTTGTTGAGATAAGTGTAATCGGTGCACCGCCGGCACTTCCCATTTGATTTTTTCACCAAGACGACGTTAGCTAGCCATAGTGGGTACTTGACTTCTCTTATGAATCCTGCCTCCAGTAGAGCTTGTACCTGCTCTTCCACAGCTTGGGATCGTTCTGGTCTGAGCTTTCTACGTCTCTGTTGTACTGGCCGAGATCCTGGGTAGACTGCTAGCTTGTGGCACATTAACTTGGGGTCTATGCCTGGCATGTCTACAGCCTTCCATGCAAAGAGGTCGACGTTATCTTGTAAGAACTGTATGAGTGATTCTTTTATGTCTTCTTTTAGGATTGTACCGATATTGGTTGTTTTGTCCGGGATATCTTCGATCTGGACTTTTTCTACTTCACCTTCGGGTTGTGGGCGGAGTTCTTCCCGCCTCTGAACTCCACCGAGTTCGATGGTGTAGAATTCTTCTTCTCTGCCTCTGAGGTTTAGACTTTCATTGTAACAGCGGCGCGCCGTCTTCTGGTCTGCTTTTATTGTAGCTATCCCTTCTTCAGTTGGGAACTTCTTGCATAGATGTGGAGTCGAGACTACTGCGCCGAGCTGATTTAATGTTGTCCGACCTATTTAGGCATTGTAGGCTGAACTCACATCAACCACGATGTAGTCTATCTTTAGTGTTCTTGACTGGTTTCCTTTTCCAAAGGTTGTGTATAGTGAGATGTAACCAAGTGGTTGAACTGGAGTGTCTCCCAGTCCGAACAGGCTGTTCGAATATGCTCTGAGTTCTTTTTCTTCCAGGCCGAGTTTGTCAAAGACAGTTTTGAACAAGATTTTGGTGGAGCTTCCTTGGTCTACCAGTGTGCGGTGGAGATTTGTGTTTGCCAATATGATAGTGATGACCATGGAATCGTCGTGTCCTGAGATAATGTCGGATGTGTCCTCTTTGGTAAAAATAATTGTGGGGATGTTGGGTGCTTCCTCTCTTCCCTCGACATGATATACTTCTTTAAGATATCTTTTGCGAGATGATTTGGAGATCCCTCCTCCCGCAAATCCTCCGTGTATCATGTGGACATGTCTCTCGGGCGTACGAGGTGGTCGTTTCGCCCGTCTGACATCTTCATCCCATCTTCTTTTTTAGGTCGAAACATTCGTTGGTGGAATGTCCATAGATTCGATGGTATTCACAATATTCAGCCCAATTTTCCCCTCCTTTTTTGCTTTTGAGTGGTCGAGCTGGAGGTATCTTTTCAGTGTGGCATACTTTTCTGTAGACATCCACAAGGGATACCCGAAGAGGGGTATAATTGTGGTATTTTTTTATCTTTTCCCCATGTGATCTTCTTTTTTCTTGGATTCTTTGTCCTTATCTCAGGAGGAGTAGGAGAACCTGGATTTTGAGGTCTCTCCTAGTCGAGAGTTTTCCTCCATGTTGATATACTTCTCTGCTCGTTCTTGTACCTCATTTAGAGATGTAGGATGCTTTTTTGATATGGAGTAGCTAAAAGGCCCTTCTCGTAAGCCACTGATGAGGCCCATGATGGCCGCTTCTGTCGGCAGACTCTGTATGTCTAGACATGCTTTGTTGAATCTTTTTATGTAACTACGG